>NW_024470648.1:510000-640000 GCF_017639515.1 Carcharodon carcharias | reverse complement strand
AGAGAGAGAGGCAGGGGAGAGAGAGAGAGATGGAGACAGAAAGAGAGAGACAGAGAGAAGCAGGGGAGAGAGAGATGGAGACAGAAAGAGAGAGAGAGAGACAGAGAGAGGCATGGGAGAGAGAGATGGAGAGAGAAAGAGAGAGAGAGAGAGACAGAGAGGCAGGGAGGAGAGAGATGGAGACAGAAAAAAGAGAGAGGGAGGGGCAGGGGAGACTGAGAGATGGAGACAGAAAGAGAGAGAGAGAGACAGAGAGAGGCAGGGGAGAGAGAGATGGAGATAGAAAGAGAGAGAGAGACAGATAGGGGCAGTGGAGAGAGAGATGGAGACAGAAAGAGAGAGAGACAGAGAGAGGCAGGGGAGAGAGAGATGGAGAGAGAAAGAGAGAGAGAGAGGGGGCAGGGGAGAGAGAGATGGTGACAGAAAGAGAGAGAGAGAGAGATATAGAGACAGAAAGGGGCAGGGGAGAGAGAGAGATGGAGACAGAAAGAGAGAGAGAGGGGCAGGGGAGAGAGAGAGATGGAGACAGAAAGAGAGAGAGAGGGGCAGGGGAGAGAGACAGATGGAGACAGAAAGAGATAGAGAGAGAGAGAGATAGAGACAAAAAGAAAGAGAGAGCGAGACAGACAGAGAGAGGCAGGAGAGAGAGAGATGGAGACAGAAAGAGAGAGAGAGAGAGCGGGGCTGGGGAGAGAGAGAGAGATGAAGACAGAAAGAGAGAGAGAGACAGAGAGATGGAGACAGAAAGAGAAAGTCAGAGAGAGGCAGGGGAGAGAAAGATGGAGACAGAAAGAGAGAGAGAGAGACAGAGAGAGGCAGTAGAGAGAGAGATGGAGACAGAAAGAGAGAGAGAGACAGAGAGAGGCAGGGGAGAGAGAGAGATGGAGACAGAAAGAGAGAGAGAGACAGAGAGGCAGTAGAGAGAGAGATGGAGACAGAAAGAGAGAGAAAGAGACAGAGAGAGGCACAGGAGAGAGAGATGGAGAGAGAAAGAGTGAGAGAGACAGAGAGAGGCAGGGGAGAGAGAGATGGTGAGAGAAAGAGAGAGAGAGGCAGAGAGACAGAGAGAGGCAGGGGAGAGAAAGATGGAGAAATAAAGAGAGAGAGAGAGGGGGGCAGGGGAGAGAGAGAGATGGAGACAGAAAGAGAGAGGGGCACGGGAGAGAGAGATGGAGACAGAAAGAGAGAGAGAGGGGCAGGGGAGAGAGAGATGGAGACAGAAAGAGAGAGAGAGAGAGGGGGGCACAGGAGAGAGAGATGGAGACAGAAAGAGAGAGAGAGAGAGGGGGGCACAGGAGAGAGATGCAGACAGAAAGAGAGAGAGAGAGGGGCAGGGGAGAGAGAGAGATAGAGACAGAAAGAGAGAGTGAGAGAAACAGAGAGGGGCAAGGGAGAGAAAGATGGAGACAGAAAGAGAGAGAGACAGAGAGGGGCAGTGGAGAGAGAGATGGAAACAGAAAGAGATAGAGAGAGACAGAGAGGGGCAGGGGAGAGAGAGATGGAGACAGAAAGACAGACAGAGACAGAGAAGGGCGGGGAGAGAGAGATGGAAACAGAAAAAGAGAGAGAGGGGCAGGGGAGAGAGAGAGATGGAGACAGAAAGAGAGAGAGAGAGAGGGGGGGCAGGGGAGAGAGAGAGATGGCGAGAGAAAGAGAGAGAGAGAGGGGGCCAGGGGAGAGAGAGAGATGGAGACAGAAAGAGATAGAGAGAGAGAGATGGTGGCAGGGGAGAGAGAGAGATGGAGACAGAGAGAGAGAGGGGTGCGCTGCGGAGAGAGAGAGATGGAGACAGAAAGAGAGATGGAGACAAAGAGAGATGGAGACAAAGAGAGATGGAGACAAAGAGAGATGGAGACAGACAGAGAGATGCAGACAGACAGAGAGATGCAGACAGACAGAGAGATGCAGACAGACAGAGAGATGCAGACAGACAGATGGAGACAGAGAGATGGAGACAGAGAGATGGAGACAGAGAGAGAGTAAGAGACAGAGCGAGGTATGGGCGAGAAAGATGGAGAGAGAGAGAGAGACAGACAGAGAGAGGCAGGGGAGAGAGAGATGGAGACAGAAAGAGAGAGAGAGACAGAGAGAGGCAGGGGAGAGAGAGATGGAGAGGGAAAGAGAGAGAGAGAGAGACAGAGAGAGGCAGGGGGAGAGAGAGATGCAGACAGAAAGAGAGAGAGAAAGAGAGATAGGGGGCAGGGGAGAGAGAGATGGAGACAGAAAGAGACAGAGAGAGGCAGGGGAGAGAGAGATGGAGACAGAAAGAGAGACAGAAAGAGAGAGAGGGGGCAGGGGAGAGAAAGATGGAGACAGAAAGAGAGAGAGAGAAACAGAGAAAGAGGGGCAGGGGAGTGAGAGATGGAGAGGGAAAGAGAGAGAGAGAGAGACAGAGAGAGGCAGGGGGAGAGAGAGATGCAGACAGAAAGAGAGAGAGAGAAAGAGAGATAGGGGGCAGGTGAGAGAGAGATGGAGAGAGGGAGAAACATAAAGAGGCAGGGGAGAGAAAGATGGAGAGAGAAAGAGAGAGAGAGAGGGGGGGCAGGGGAGAGAGAGATGGAGACAGAAAGAGAGAGGGGGGGCAGGGGAGAGAGAGATGGAGAGAGAAAGAGAGAGAGTGAGGGGGGGCAAGGGAGAGAGAGAAGGAGAGAGAAAGAGAGAGAGAGAGAGGGAGACAGAGAGGGGCAGGGGAGAGAGATGGAGAGAGAGAAACAGAAAGAGTCAGGGGAGAGAGAGATGGAGACAGAAAGAAAGAAAGAGAGAGAGAGAGAGAGGCAGGGGAGAGAGAGATGGAGACAGAAAGAGAGAGAGAGAGGGAGACAGAGAGGGACAGGGGAGAGAGATGGAGAGAGAGAGAAACAGAAAGAGTCAGGGGAGAGAGAGATGGAGACAGAAAGAAAGAAAGAGAGAGAGAGAGAGAGGCAGGGGAGAGAGAGATGGAGACAGAAAGAGAAAGGGGCAGGGGAGAGAGAGATGGAGACAGAAAGAGCGAGAGAGAGAGAGAGAGATGGAGACAGAAAGAGAGAGGGGCAGGGGAGAGAGAGATGGAGACAGAAAGAGAGAGAGAGAGACAGAGGGAGGCAGGGGAGAGAGAGATGGAGACAGAAAGAGAGAGAGAGAGAGGAGCAGTGGAGAGAGAGATGGAGACAGAAAGAGAGGGAGAGAGAGATGGAGACAGAAAGAGAGGGAGAGAGAGATGGAGACAGAAAGAGAGAGAGAGAGAGATGGAGACAGAGAGAGAGAGAGAGAGAGAGAGAGGAGCAGTGGAGAGAGAGATGGAGACAGAAAGAAAGAAAGAGAGAGAGAGGAGCAGTGGAGAGAGAGATGGAGACAGAAAGAAAGAAAGAGAGAGAGAGAGGAGCAGTGGAGAGAGAGATGGAGAGAGAGAAAGAGAAAAAGAGAGAGGGAGAAAGGGTCGGAGGGAAGCGGAGAGAGAGAAAATCAGAGTGGAAAGGGGCGGAACACAGCACAGCGGAGCAAGCCGGGGGCACGGGAAGGGGTGATCGTGGCAGAGGGAAGCGGAGACAGGGAGGGGGGTTGGACACAGAAAGATCCCACACTCACCTCCGGAGATATCGCACAGGCCCGGTCTCTGGAGGCGGTGCATCCGCGATGGGAGGAGCAGAAAGAGAGAGAGAGAGAGAGAGACTCACAGACAGAGAGAAAGAGAAGGAGGAATATCACTGAAATAGACCAGAGAGATTGACACAGTGTTATAGGAGGAAAGGACTGTCACTCAGAGAGAGAGGGACTTACACAGTGTTATAGGAGGAAAGGACTGTCACTCAGAGAGAGAGATTTACACAGTGTTATAGGAGGAAAGGACTGTCACTCAGAGAGAGAGATTGACACAGTGTTATAGGAGGAAAGGACTGTCACTCAGAGAGAGAGGGATTTACACAGTGTTATAGGAGGAAAGGACTGTCACTCAGAGAGAGAGAGATTTACACAGTGTTATAGGAGGAAAGGACTGTCAGAGAGAGAGATTTACACAGTGTTATAGGAGGAAAGGACTGTCAGAGAGAGAGAGAGATTTACACAGTGTTATAGGAGGAAAGGACTGTCACTCAGAGAGAGAGATTTACACAGTGTTATAGGAGGAAAGGACTGTCACTCATAGAGAGAGAGATTTACACAGTGTTATAGGAGGAAAGGACTGTCACTCAGAGAGAGAGATTTACACAGTGTTATAGGAGGAAAGGACTGTCACTCAGAGAGAGAGATTTACACAGTGTTATAGGAGGAAAGGACTGTCACTCAGGGAGAGAGATTTACACAGTGTTATAGGAGGAAAGGACTGTCACTCAGAGAGAGAGAGATTTACACAGTGTTATAGGAGGAAAGGACTGTCACTCAGAAAGAGAGATTTACACAGTGTTATAGGAGGAAAGGACTGTCACTCAGAGAGAGAGATTTACACAGTGTTATAGGAGGAAAGGACTGTCACTCAGAGAGAGAGATTTACACAGTGTTATAGGAGGAAAGGACTGTCACTCAGAGAGAGAGATTTACACAGTGTTATAGGAGGAAAGGACTGTCACTCAGAGAGAGAGATTTACACAGTGTTATAGGAGGAAAGGACTGTCACTCAGAGAGAGAGGATTTACACAGTGTTATAGGAGGAAAGGACTGTCACTCAGAGAGAGAGATTTACACAGTGTTATAGGAGGAAAGGACTGTCACTCAGAGAGAGAGATTTACACAGTGTTATAGGAGGAAAGGACTGTCACTCAGAGAGAGAGATTTACACAGTGTTATAGGAGGAAAGGACTGTCACTCAGAGAGAGAGATTTACACAGTGTTATAGGAGGAAAGGACTGTCACTCAGAGAGAGAGATTTACACAGTGTTATAGGAGGAAAGGACTGTCACTCAGAGAGAGAGATTTACACAGTGTTATAGGAGGAAAGGACTGTCACTCAGAGAGAGAGATTTACACAGTGTTATAGGAGGAAAGGACTGTCACTCAGAGAGAGAGATTTACACAGTGTTATAGGAGGAAAGGACTGTCACTCAGAGAGAGAGATTTACACAGTGTTATAGGAGGAAAGGACTGTCACTCAGAGAGAGAGATTTACACAGTGTTATAGGAGGAAAGGACTGTCACTCAGAGAGAGAGAGATTTACACAGTGTTATAGGAGGAAAGGACTGTCACTCAGAGAGAGAGAGATTTACACAGTGTTATAGGAGGAAAGGACTGTCACTCAGAGAGAGAGAGATTTACACAGTGTTATAGGAGGAAAGGACTGTCACTCAGAGAGAGAGAGATTTACACAGTGTTATAGGAGGAAAGGACTGTCACTCAGAGAGAGAGATTTACACAGTGTTATAGGAGGAAAGGACTGTCACTCAGAGAGAGAGATTTACACAGTGTTATAGGAGGAAAGGACTGTCACTCAGAGAGAGAGATTTACACAGTGTTATAGGAGGAAAGGACTGTCACTCAGAGAGAGAGAGATTTACACAGTGTTATAGGAGGAAAGGACTGTCACTCAGAGAGAGAGATTTACACCGTGTTATCGTAGGAAAGGACTGTCACTCAGAGAGATTTACACAGTGTTATTGGAGGAAAGGACTGTCACTCAGAGAGAGAGAGATTTACACAGTGTTATAGGAGGAAAGGACTGTCACTCAGAGAGAGAGATTTACACAGTGTTATAGGAGGAAAGGACTGTCACTCAGAGAGAGAGATTTACACAGTGTTATAGGAGGAAAGGACTGTCACTCAGAGAGAGATTTTTACACAGTGTTATAGGAGGAAAGGACTGTCACTCAGAGAGAGAGAGATTTACACAGTGTTATTGGAGGAAAGTACTGTCACTCAGAGAGAGAGATTTACACAGTGTTATAGGAGGAAAGGACTGTCACTCAGAGAGAGAGATTTACACAGTGTTATAGGAGGAAAGGACTGTCACTCAGAGAGAGAGGGATTTACACAGTGTTATAGGAGGAAAGGACTGTCACTCAGAGAGAGCGAGATTTACACAGTGTTATAGGAGGAAAGGACTGTCACTCAGAGAGAGAGATTTACACAGTGTTATAGGAGGAAAGGACTGTCACTCAGAGAGAGAGATTTACACAGTGTTATAGGAGGAAAGGACTGTCACTCAGAGGGAGAGAGATTTACACAGTGTTATAGGAGGAAAGGACTGTCACTCAGAGAGAGAGATTTACACAGTGTTATCGGAGGAAAGGACTGTCATTCAGAGAGAGATTTACACAGTGTTATTGGAGGAAAGTACTGTCACTCAGAGAGAGAGATTTACACAGTGTTATAGGAGGAAAGGACTGTCACTCAGAGAGAGAGATTTACACAGTGTTATAGGAGGAAAGGACTGTCACTCAGAGAGAGATTTACACAGTGTTATAGGAGGAAAGGACTGTCACTCAGAGAGAGATTTACACAGTGTTATAGGAGGAAAGGACTGTCACTCAGAGAGAGAGAGATTTACACAGTGTTATAGGAGGAAAGGACTGTCACTCAGAGAGAGAGATTTACACAGTGTTATAGGAGGAAAGGACTGTCACTCAGAGAGAGAGATTTACACAGTGTTATAGGAGGAAAGGACTGTCACTCAGAGAGAGAGATTTACACAGTGTTATAGGAGGAAAGGACTGTCACTCAGAGAGAGAGAGATTTACACAGTGTTATAGGAGGAAAGGACTGTCACTCAGGGAGAGAGATTTACACAGTGTTATAGGAGGAAAGGACTGTCACTCAGAGAGAGAGATTTACACCGTGTTATCGTAGGAAAGGACTGTCACTCAGAGAGAGAGATTTACACAGTGTTATAGGAGGAAAGGACTGTCACTCAGAGAGAGAGATTTACACAGTGTTATAGGAGGAAAGGACTGTCACTCAGAGAGAGAGATTTACACAGTGTTATAGGAGGAAAGGACTGTCACTCAGAGAGAGAGAGATTTACACAGTGTTATAGGAGGAAAGGACTGTCACTCAGAGAGAGAGATTTACACAGTGTTATAGGAGGAAAGGACTGTCACTCAGAGAGTGAGATTTACACAGTGTTATAGGAGGAAAGGACTGTCACTCAGAGAGAGAGATTTACACAGTGTTACAGGAGGAAAGGACTGTCACTCAGAGAGAGAGAGATTTACACAGTGTTATAGGAGGAAAGGACTGTCACTCAGAGAGAGATTTACACAGTGTTATAGGATGAAAGGACTGTCACTCAGAGAGAGAGAGATTTACACAGTGTTATAGGGGGAAAGGACTGTCACTCAGAGAGAGAGATTTACACAGTGTTATAGGAGGAAAGGACTGTCACTCAGAGAGAGAGATTTACACAGTGTTATAGGAGGAAAGGACTGTCACTCAGAGAGAGAGAGATTTACACAGTGTTATAGGAGGAAAGGACTGTCACTCAGAGAGAGAGATTTACACAGTGTTATCGTAGGAAAGGACTGTCACTCAGAGAGATTTACACAGTGTTATAGGAGGAAAGGACTGTCACTGAGAGAGTGAGATTTACACAGTGTTATAGGAGGAAAGGACTGTCACTCAGAGAGAGAGATTTACACAGTGTTACAGGAGGAAAGCACTGTCACTCAGAGAGATTTACACAGTGTTATAGGAGGAAAGGACTGTCACTCAGAGAGAGAGATTTACACAGTGTTATAGGAGGAAAGGACTGTCACTCAGAGAGAGAGATTTACACTTTGTTACAGGAGGAAAGGACTGTTACTCAGAGAGAGCGATTTACACAGTGTTATAGGAGGAAAGGACTGTCACTCAGAGAGAGATATTTACACAGTGTTATAGGAGGAAAGGACTGACACTCAGAGAGAGAGATTTACACAGTGTTATAGGAGGAAAGGACTGTCACTCAGAGAGAGAGATTTACACAGTGTTATAGGAGGAAAGGACTGTCACTGAGAGAGTGAGATTTACACAGTGTTATAGGAGGAAAGGACTGTCACTCAGAGAGAGAGATTTACACAGTGTTATAGGAGGAAAGGACTGTCACTCAGAGAGAGAGATTTACACAGTGTTATTGGAGGAAAGGACTGTCACTCAGAGAGAGAGATTTACACAGTGTTACAGGAGGAAAGGACTGTTACTCAGAGAGAGCGATTTACACAGTGTTATAGGAGGAAAGGACTGTCACTCAGAGAGAGATATTTACACAGTGTTATAGGAGGAAAGGACTGACACTCAGAGAGAGATATTTACACAGTGTTATAGGAGGAAAGGACTGTCACTCAGAGAGAGAGATTTACACAGTGTTATAGGAGTTAAGGAAAGAGAGCGGGAGGACGAGGGAGAAGAGTAACAGAGAGAGGGATGGGTAGCAGAAGGTTTAGTTAGATGGAGGAGGAGGAGGAACTGATAGGGTCAGAGAGGCAGCAGGAATACAGGAAGCGAGATCAAGAGAGGAGGTATAGAGAGATTGGGAAAGGTAGGACGAACAGAGAGGGATAAAGAGAGAGAGAGACGTAGAGAGACGGAGAGAGAGACAGGAGGAGCAGAGAGATGGAGAGAGAGAGGGCAAGAACAGAGAAAGGGAGAGGAAGTG
Source organism: Carcharodon carcharias (assembly GCF_017639515.1). Lineage (NCBI taxonomy): Eukaryota > Metazoa > Chordata > Chondrichthyes > Lamniformes > Lamnidae > Carcharodon > Carcharodon carcharias. The sequence goes on along the minus strand of NW_024470648.1, from coordinate 631,466 downwards.
AGAATGAATATTTAGAGGGAGAGGGCAGAAAAGCAGCAGGTGCAGAGGAATGGACAGCAAGAGAGGAGTAACAGAGAGAGGGAGAGAGCAGAGGAACACCGAGGGGGTGAGAGAGGAGGAACACAGAGGGGGAGAGAGCGGAGGAACAGAGAGAGGGAGAGAGAGGAGGAACAGAGAGAGGGATAGAGAGGAGGAACAGAGAGAGGGAGAGAGAGGAGGAACAGAGGGAGGGAGAGAGTAGGAACAGTGGGAGGGAGAGAGAGGAGGAATACAGAGGGGGTGAGAGAGGAGGAACAGAGAGAGGGGGAGAGAGGAGGAACAGAGGGAGGGCGAGAGAGGAGGAACACAGAGGGGGAGAGAGAGGAGGAACAGAGAGAGGGAGAGAGAGGAGGAACAGAGAGAGGGAGAGAGGAGGAACAGAGGGAGGGAGAGAGTGGAGGAACACAGAGTGGGAGAGAGAGGAGGAACACAGAGGGGGAGAGAGAGGAGGAACACAGAGGGGGAGAGAGAGGAGGAACACAGAGGAAGGAGAGAGAGAGGAGGAACAGAGAGAGGGAAGGTGAGTGAGAGAGGAGTAACAGGGAGAGGGAGAGAGAGAGAGGAGGAACAGACATAGGGATAGAGAGAGTGAGAGAAGGGAGAGGGAGAGGATGTGAGGAGGAACAGAGAGAGGGAGAGATAGAGGAGGAACAGGGAGAGGTAGAGAGAGGGGAGGAACAAGAAGAAGGAGAGAGAGAGAGGGAGAGAGGAGGAACAGAGAGAGGGAGGGAGAGAGAGGGGAGGAACTGAGAGGGGGACAAAGTGGACAGAGTGAGAGAGGAGGAACATAGGGGGATAGGAACAGGGAGGAGAGGAACAGAGACGGAGAGAGTTACAGGAGGAACAAGGAAATGGAGGGGGAAAGATATGAGGAACAGAGAGAGGAAGAGAGAGAGGAGGAAGAGAAGAGGAACAGAGAGAGGGAGCAGGAGCGAGAAGGAACAGTGAGAGGGAGGGAGAGAGAGGAGGAACAGAGAAAGTTGTAGAGAGAGAGAAGGAAAACAAAGAGGGAGATAGGGAGGAGGAACAGGTAGAGAGTGAGAGAGGAGGAGGAGTAGAGAGAGGGAGAGGAGGAACAGAGAGAGGAGAAACAGAGAGAGGTAGAGAGATAAAATGGAGCAGAGAGAGCGGGAGGGAGAGAGTTGGAACAGAGAGGGTGAGAGAGGGAGGGAGAGGAGGAACAGAGAGAGGGATGGGGAGAGAGAGGATAACAGAGAGAGGGATAAAGAGTGGACGAAGAGAGAAGGGGACAGAGGGAGGAAGAACAGAGGGAGGGAATGGAGGAATAGGGCGAGGAGGAACAGAGAGAGATGTAGAGAGAGGGAAGGAACAGAAAGTGGGAGAGATAGAGGAGGAACAGAGAGGGAGAGAGGGAGGAGGAAGAGAGAGAGTGGGAGAGAAAGGAGGAACAGGGAGAAGGAGAGAGAGAGGAGCAACAGGCATAGGGAGAGAGAGAGTGAGAGAAGGGAGAGGGAGAGGAAATGAGGAGGAACAGAGAGAGGGAGAGGGAGGGGAGGAACAGTGAAGGGTAGAGACTGGGGAGGAACAGAGAGAGGTAGAGAGAGGGGAGGAACAGAGAGAGGTAGAGAGAGGGGAGGAACAAGAAGAAGGAAAGAGGGAGAGGAAGAGAGGAGGAACAGAGATGGTGAGAGAGAGGGAGAGGAGGAACAGAGAGAAGACGAAAGAGAGAGAGAGGAGGAAGAGAGAAGGAGCGAGAGGAGGAACAGAGAGATGGAGAGGAGGAAGAGAGAGGGACAGTGAGAGGAGGAACAGAGAGAGGGAGGGAGGAAGGGGATGGAGAGAGAGAGGGAGGGGGTGAGAGAGGAGGAACAGAGGGGGAGAGGAACAGAGAGGAGAGGAACAGAGAAGGAGAGAGGAGCAGCAGAGAGAGGGAGGGAGAGAGAGGAGGAACAGGGATGGAGAGAGAGGAGGAACAGCGAGAGGAAGTACAGAGAGAGGAGGGACAGAGAGGGAGATGGAGAGAGCGTCAGAGAGAGGAGGAACAGAGAAAAGGAGAGAGAGGACGATCAGAGTGGGAGAGAGGAGGAACAGAGAGAGGAGGGTGAGAGAGAGCAGGAACAGACATAGGGAGAGAGAGAGTGAGAGAAGGGAGAGGGAGAGGAAATGAGGAGAAACAGAGAGAGGGAGAGATAGAGGAGGAACTGAGAGGGATAGGGAGAGGGGGTGAGAGAGAGAGACCGGAGGAAGAGAGAGAGGGAGAGAGCGAGGGGACAAACAAAGAAAGGGAGAGGGAGAGAGAAGGAATAGTTAGAGGGAGAGGGAGGAGGAACAGAGAGGGGCAGAGAGGCAGTAGGAACAGAGGAAGGGAGAGCAAGAGAGGAGGAACAGGGAGAGAGAGAGACAGAGCAGAGGGAGGTAGAGAAAGGGGAGGAACAAGAAGAAGAAAAGAGGGAGAGGGAGAGAGCAGGAACAGAGATGGAGAGAGAATGGGAACAGACAGAGAGGAGGAACAGAGAGGGAGCGAGATGAGGAACAGAGAGGGAGCGAGAGGAGGAACAGAGAGATGGAGAGGAGGAAGCGAGAGAGGGACACAGAGAGAGGAGGAACAGAGAGAGAGGAAGGGAGAGAACGGAGGAACAGAGAGAAGGAGAAAGAGAGAGGCGGACCAGAGGGAGATAAGGGGAGAGAGAGGAGGACAGAGAGAGGGTGAGAGGAGGAGCAGAGAAGAGGGGAGAGAGAGAAGGAACAGAGATAGCGAGGGGAGGAACAGAGAGAGGAGGAACAGAGAGAGGGGGACCGAGAGAGGGAGAGAGGAGGATCAGAGAGGGAGACAGGAGCAGCAGAGAGAGTGAGGGGGAGACAGGAGGAACAGGGATGGAGAGAGAGGAGGAACAGAGAGAGGGGAGACAGAGAAGGGAGAGGGAGAGGTAGAGAGAGGGGAGGAACAGAGAGAGGGAAAGACAGAGCAGAGGAACAGGGAGAGGTAGAGAAAGAGAAGGAACAGAGAGAGGTAGAGAGAGGGGAGGAACAAGGAGAGGGAGAGAGGAGGAACAGAGATGGAGAGAGAAGGGGAACAGAGAGAGAGGACAAACAAAGAGAGGGAGAGAGAGAGCAGGAAGAGAGAGAAGGTGAGAGAGAGGTGGAAGAGAAAAGGAGCGAGAGGAGGAACAGAGAGATGGAGAGGAGAAACAGCTGGAGATGGACAGAAAGAGTTGGAACAGAGAGAGAGAGGAGGAAGAGAGAGAGAGGGATAAAGAGGTGGGACAGAGAGAGGGAGAGAGAGAGAGGAGGAAGAGAGAGAAGGAGAGAGAGAGAGAGAGGAGGAGCAGAGGGATTTAAGGGGAGAAAGAGGAGGAACAGAGAGAGAGGGAGAGAGGACGAACATAGATGGAGAGAGAGGAGGAACAGAGAGAGGGAGAGGAGGAACAGAGAGAGGAGGAACAGAGAGAGAGGGAGAGGGATTGGAGGAACAGAGAGAGAAGGAAGAGAGAGAGAGGGGGAGGGATTGGAGGAACAGAGAGTGTGAGAGAGAGGGGGAACAGAGAGATGGAGGGGGAGAGGGAGAGAGAGAGGAGGAACAGAGATAATGAGAGGACGAACAGAGAGATCAGGAACAGACAGAGGGGGAGAGAGAGGAGGAATAGAGCAAGGGAGAGAGGTGGAGGAGGAACAGAGAGGGAGAGGGAGAGAGAGAGGGGGAGAGTGACAGGAGGAACAGAGAGAGGGAGAGGGAGAGAGAAGGGACAGTGAGAGGAAGAGAGAGCAGAAACAGCAAGAGGGTGAGAGAGGAGGAACTGAGTGAGGGAGAGGGAGAGAAAAGGAACAATAAGAGGGACGGAGAGCAGGAATAGCGAGGAGGAGAGTGAGAGGAGGAACACAGGGAGAGGGAGAGAGAAAGGAGGAAGAGAGAATGGGAGAAAGAGGAAGAACAGAGTGAGGGAGTTAGAGGGGGAACAGAGAGAGGAGGAACAGAGAGAGTTGTAGAGAGAGAGAACAGAAAGTGGGAGAGAGAGGGAGAGAGGAGGAACAGAGAGGGAGAGAGAGTGTGAGAGAGAGACAGGAGGAACAGACAGAGGGATAGAGAGAGGAGGAACAGAGAGAGGGAGAGGGATTGGAGTAACAGAGTGAGTGAGAGAAGGAGGAGGAACAGAGATGGGGAGAGTGAGAGGAGGAACAGAGAGAGGGAGGGCGGGAGAGAGACGTGTATCAGAGAGAGGAGTAACAGAGAGAGAAGAGGAACAGAGGGAGGAGGGACAGAGAGGTATTGAGATTGGAGGAGCAGAGAGAGGCAGACAGAGGAGGAACAGAGATGGAGAGAGAGGAGGAACAGAGAGAGGAGGGAGAGAGATGAGGAGCAGGGAGGAAGAGGAAGAGAGAGAGGGGGAGAGAGCGACAGGAGGAACAGAGAGAGGAGGGGGAGACAAGGAACAGAGAGGAGAGAGAGGAAGAACACAGAGAGGGAGAGAGAGGAGGAACAGAGAGAGGGTGAGAGAGAGACAGGAGGAACAGACAGAGGGAGAGGGATTGGAGTAACAGAGTGAGTGAGAGAAGGAGGAGGAACAGAGAGGGGGAGAGTGAGAGGAGGAACAGAGAGAAGGAGAGAGAGAGGAAGAACACAGACAGGGAGAGAGAGAGGAGGAACAGAGAGAGGGTGGGCGGGAGAGAGAGGTGTATCAGAGAGAGGAGTAACAGAGAGAGAAGAGGAACAGAGGGAGGAGGGACAGAGAGAGAGGTATTGAGATTGGAGGAGCAGAGAGAGGCAAACAGAGGAGGAACAGAGATGGAGAGAGAGGAGGAACAGAGAGGGAGAGGAAGAGAGAGAGGGAGAGAGCGACAGGAGGAACAGAGAGAGGTGGGGGAGACGAGGATCAGAGAGCGGGAGAGAGAGAGGAAGAACACGGAGAGAGAGAGGAAGAACACGGAGAGAGAGAGGAGGAACAGAGAGAGGGAGAGAAAGAGGAAGAACAGAGAGAGAGAGAGAGGGAGGAGGATGAGAAGAGGAACAGAGAGAGGGAGAGGGAGAGAGAAGGGACAGTGAGAGGAAGAGAGAGCAGAAACAGCAAGAGGGCGCGAGAGGAGGAACTGAGAGAGGGAGAGGGAGAGAAAAGGAACAATAAGAGGGACGGAGAGCAGGAATAGCGAGGAGGAGAGTGAGAGGAGGAACACAGGGAGAGGGAGAGAGAAAGGAGGAAGAGAGAATGGGACAGAGAGAGGAAGAACAGAGTGAGGGAGTCAGAGGAGGAACATAGAGAGGAGGAACAGAGAGAGTTGTGGAGAGAGAGAAGGAACAGAAAGTGGGAGAGAGAGAGGAGGAAGAGGGAGAGAGATAGAGAGATTGGAGGAGTGGAGAGAGGCAGACAGAGGAGGAACAGAGAGAGAGAGGGAGGAGGACGAGAAGAGGAACAGAGAGGGGAGAGGGCGCAAGAAGGGACAGTGAGAGGAAGAGAGAGGAGGAACAGCAAGAGGCAGAGAGAGAAGAGGAAGAGAGAGTGGGAGAGAGAGAGGAAGAACAGAGAGGGAGAGGAGGAACAGAGAGAGGGAGAGAGAGGAAGAACAGAGATAGGTAGAGGAAGAGGAGGAACAGAGAGAGGGAGAGAGAGGAGGAACAGAGAGAGGGAGAGGAGGAACAGAGAGAGGGGGAGAAAGAGGAAGAACAGAGAGAGAGAGGGAGGAGGACGAGAAGAGGAACAGAGAGAGGGAGAGGGAGAAAGAAGGAACAGAGAGAGGGAGAGGAGGAACAGAGAGAGGTAGAAAGGTGGTACAGAGATTGGAGGAGAGAGCGGAGGAACAGAGAGAGGGGGAGAGAGGAGGAACAGAGAGAGACGGAGAGAAAGGAGGAAGAGACAGCAGTATAGAGAGAGGAAGAACAGAGTGAGCGAGTTAAAGGAGGAACAGGGAGATGGAGAGGAGGAACAGAGAGATGTAGAGACAGAGATGGAACAGAAAGAGGGAGAAATGGAGGAGGAGCAGGGAGAGAGCAAGAGAGAGGAGGAGGAACAGGGTGAGGGATAGAGAGGAGGAATAGAGAGAGGGAGAGGAGGGAGAGAGACAGAGGGAGAGGGATTGAAGGAACAGAGAGAGTGAGAGAGAGGGGGATCAGAGATATGGAGAGGGACAAAATGAGGATGAAGGTATGGAACTCGTGGAGAGAGACAGAGAGGTTCTTGAGCAATTTGATAGGGGGAGTGACAAGGTGGTGTTGGCAGGCTTAAAAGTGGACAAATCTCCAGGTCCGGATGATTTGTGTCCCAGACTGCTGAGGGAGGCAAGGGAGGAGATCGCAGGGGCTCTGACCCAAATTTTTAATTCCTCTCTGGCCACGGGGAAGGTGCCAGAGGACTGGAGAACAGCTAATGTGGTTCCACTATTTAAGAAGGGTTGTAGAGAGAAGCCAGGGAACTACAGGCCAGTGAGTCTCACGTCAGTGGTAGGGAAACTATTGGAGAAAATTCTGAAGGGGAGAATCTATCTCCACTTGGAGAGACAAGGTTTGATCAGGGATAGTCAGCATGGCTTTGTCAGAGGGAGGTCATGCCGAACAGATATGATTGAATTTTTTGAGGAGGTGACCAGATGTGTAGATGAGGGTAGTGCAGTTGATGCAGTTTATCTGGATTTCAGCAAAACCTTTGACAAGGTCCTACATGGGAGACTTATAAAGAAGGTAAATGCACATGGGATACAGGGTAATTTGATAAGGTGGACTCAAAATTGGCTTAGCTGTAGGAGACAGAGGGTGATGACAGAAGGATGCTTCAGTGACTGGAAGCCAATGTCCAGTGGCGTACCACAGGGATCTGTGCAGGGTCCCCTATTATTTGTCATTTATATAAACGACATAGATGACTAAGTGGGGAGTAGGATTAAGAAGTTTACAGAAGACACAAAGATTGGCCGGGTGGTTAACAGTGAGGTTTAGTATCGTGGGCTACAGGAAGATATAGACGGGATGGTCAAATGGGCAGATAAGTGGCAGATGGAATTTAACCCTGAAAAGTGTGAGGTGATACACTTTGGAAGGAGTAATTTGACAATGAAGCATTCAATGAACGGCATGACATTAGGAATTTCTCAGGAACAAAGGGACCTTGGCTTGTGTGTCCATAGATCTCCGAATGTTACTGGACATGGCGTGTGTGTCCATAGATCTCTGAATGTTACTGGCCTTGGCGTGTGTGTCCACAGATCTCTGAATGTTACTGAACTTGGCGTGAGTGTCCATAGATCTCTGAATGTTACTGACCTTGGCGTGTGTGTCCATAGATCTCTGAATGTTACTGACCTTGGCGTGTGTGTCCATAGATCTCTGAATGTTACTGACCTTGGCGTGTGTGTCCATAGATCTCTGAATGTTACTGACCTTGGCGTGTGTGTCCATAGATCTCTGAATGTTACTGGACTTGGCGTTTGTGTCCATAGATCTCTGAATGTTACTGACCTTGGCGTGTGTGTCCATAGATCTCTGAATGTTACTGACCTTGGCGTGTGTGTCCATAGATCTCTGAATGTTACTGACCTTGGCGTGTGTGTCCATAGATCTCTGAATGTTACTGGCCTTGGCGTGTGTGTCCATAGATCTCTGAATGCTACTGACCTTGGCGTGTGTGTCCATAGATCTCTGAATGTTACTGACCTTGGCGTGTGTGTCCATAGATCTCTGAATGTTACTGACCTTGGCGTGTGTGTCCATAGATCTCTGAATGTTACTGACCTTGGCGTGTGTGTCCATAGATCTCTGAATGTTACTGACCTTGGCGTGTGTGTCCATAGATCTCTGAATGTTACTGACCTTGGCGTGTGTGTCCATAGATCTCTGAATGTTACTGGCCTTGGCGTGTGTGTCCATAGATCTCTGAATGCTACTGGTCTTGGCGTATGTGTCCATAGATCTCTGAATGTTACTGACCTTGGCGTGTGTGTCCATAGATCTCTGAATGCTACTGACCTTGGCGTATGTGTCCATAGATCTCTGAATGTTACTGACCTTGGCGTGTGTGTCCATAGATCTCTGAATGTTACTGACCTTGGCGTGTGTGTCCATAGATTGCTGAATGTTACTGGCCTTGGCGTGTGTGTCAATAGATCTCTGAATGCTACTGGTCTTGGCGTATGTGTCCATAGATCTCTGAATGTTACTGACCTTGGTGTGTCTGTCCATAGATCTCTGAATGTTACTGACCTTGGCGTGTGTGTCCATAGATCTCTGAATGTTACTGACCTGGCGTGTGTGTCCATAGATCTCTGAATGTTACTGACCTTGGCGTGTGTGTCCATAGATCTCTGAATGTTACTGACCTTGGCGTGTGTGTCCATAGATCTCTGAATGTTACTGACCTTGGCGTGTGTGTCCACAGAACTCTGAATGTTACTGACCTTGGCGTGTGTGTCCATAGATCTCTGAATGTTACTGACCTTGGCGTGTGTGTCCATAGATCTCTGAATGTTACTGACCTTGGCGTGTGTGTCCATAGATCTCTGAATGTTACTGACCTTGGCGTGTGTGTCCATAGATCTCTGAATGTTACTGACCTTGGCGTGTGTGTCCATAGATCTCTGAATGTTACTGACCTTGGCGTGTGTGTCCATAGATCTCTGAATGCTACTGGTCTTGGCGTATGTGTCCATAGATCTCTGAATGTTACTGACCTTGGCGTGTGTGTCCATAGATCTCTGAATGTTACTGGCCTGGTGTGTTTGTGTCCATAGATCTCTGAATGTTACTGGCCTTGGCATGTGTGTCCATAGATCTCTGAATGTTACTGACCTTGGCGTGTGTGTCCATAGATCTCTGAATGTTACTGACCTTGGCGTGTGTGTCCATAGATCTCTGAATGTTACTGACCTTGGCGTGTGTGTCCATAGATCTCTGAATGTTACTGACCTTGGCGTGTGTGTCCATAGATCTCTGAATGTTACTGACCTTGGCGTGTGTGTCCATAGATCTCTGAATGTTACTGACCTTGGCGTGTGTGTCCATAGATCTCTGAATGTTACTGACCTTGGCGTGTGTGTCCATAGATCTCTGAATGTTACTGACCTTGGCGTGTGTGTCCATAGATCTCTGAATGTTACTGACCTGGGGTGTGTGTCCATAGATCTCTGAATGTTACTGACCTTGGCGTGTGTGTCCATAGATCTCTGAATGTTACTGACCTTGGCGTGTGTGTCCATAGATCTCTGAATGTTACTGACCTTGGCGTGTGTGTCCATAGATCTCTGAATGTTACTGAACTGGCGTGTGTGTCCATAGATCTCTGAATGCTACTGACCTTGGCGTGTGTGTCCATAGATCTCTGAATGCTACTGACCTTGGCGTGTGTGTCCATAGATCTCTGAATGTTACTGACCTTGGCGTGTGTGTCCATAGATCTCTGAATGCTACTGGTCTTGGCGTATGTGTCCATAGATCTCTGAATGTTACTGACCTTGACGTGTGTGTCCATAGATCTCTGAATGCTACTGATCTTGGCGTACGTGTCCATAGATCTCTGAATGTTACTGGCCTTGGCATGTGTGTCAATAGATCTCTGAATGTTACTGGCCTTGGCGTGTGTGTCCATAGATCTCTGAATGCTACTGGTCTTGGCGTATGTGTCCATAGATCTCTGAATGTTACTGACCTTGGCATGTGTGTCCATAGATCTCTGAATGCTACTGGTCTTGGCGTATGTGTCCATAGATCTCTGAATGTTACTGACCTTGGCGTGTGTGTCCATAGATCTCTGAATGTTACTGACCTTGGCGTGTGTGTCCATAGATCTCTGAGTATTACTGACCTTGGTGTGTGTGTCCATAGGTCTCTGAATGTTACTGGCCTTGGCGTGTGTGTCCATAGATCTCTGAATGCTACTGGTCTTGGCGTATGTGTCCATAGATCTCTGAATGTTACTGACCTTGGCGTGTGTGTCCATAGATCTCTGAATGTTACTGGCCTTGGCGTGTGTGTCCATAGATCTCTGAATGTTACTGACCTTGGCGTGTGTGTCCATAGATTGCTGAATGTTACTGGCCTTGGCGTGTGTGTCAATAGATCTCTGAATGCTACTGGTCTTGGCGTATGTGTCCATAGATCTCTGAATGTTACTGACCTGGGCGTGTGTGTCCACAGATCTCTGAATGTTACTAGCATTGGGGTGTGTGTCCATAGATCTCTGAGTGTTACTGACCTTGGCGTGTGTGTCCATAGATCACTGAATGTTACTGACCTTGGCGTGTGTGTCCATAGATCTCTGAATGTTACTGACCTGGCGTGTGTGTCCATAGATCTCTGAATGTTACTGACCTTGGCGTGTGTGTCCATAGATCTCTGAATGTTACTGACCTTGGCGTGTGTGTCCATAGATCTCTGAATGTTACTGACCTTGGCGTGTGTGTCCATAGATTGCTGAATGTTACTGACCTTGGCGTGTGTGTCAATAGATCTCTGAATGCTACTGGTCTTGGCGTATGTGTCCATAGATCTCTGAATGTTACTGACCTTGGCGTGTGTGTCCATAGATCTCTGAATGTTACTGACCTTGGCATGTGTGTCCATAGATCTCTGAATGCTACTGGTCTTGGCGTATGTGTCCATAGATCTCTGAATGTTACTGACCTTGGCGTGTGTGTCCATAGATCTCTGAATGTTACTGACCTTGGCGTGTGTGTCCATAGATCTCTGAATGTTACTGACCTTGGCGTGTGTGTCCATAGATCTCTGAATGTTACTGACCTTGGCGTGTGTGTCCATAGATCTCTGAATGTGACTGGCCTGGGGTGTGTGTCCATAGATCTCTGAATGTTACTGACCTTGGCGTGTGTGTCCATAGATCTCTGAATGTTACTGAACTTGGCGTGAGTGTCCATAGATCTCTGAATGTTACTGAACTTGGCGTGTGTGTCCACAGATCTCTGAATGTTACTGAACTTGGCGTGAGTGTCCATAGATCCCTGAATGTTACTGACCTTGGCGTGTGTGTCCATAGATCTCTGAATGTTACTGACCTTGGCGCGTGTGTCCATAGATCTCTGAATGTTACTGAACTTGACGAGAGTGTCCATAGATCTCTGAATGTTACTGACCTTGGCGTGTGTGTCCATAGATCTCTGAATGTTACTGACCTTGGCGTGTGTGTCCATAGATCTCTGAATGCTACTGGTCTTGGCGTATGTGTCCATAGATCTCTGAATGTTACTGACCTTGGCGTGTGTGTCCATAGATCTCTGAATGTTACTGACCTTGGCGTGTGTGTCCATAGATCTCTGAATGTTACTGACCTTGGCGTGTGTGTCCATAGATCTCTGAATGCTACTGACCTTGGCGTGTGTGTCCATAGATCTCTGAATGTTACTGACCTTGGCGTGTGTGTCCATAGATCTCTGAATGTTACTGGCCTTGGCGTGTGTGTCCATAGATCTCTGAATGCTACTGGTCTTGGCGTATGTGTCCATAGATCTCTGAATGTTACTGACCTTGGCGTGTGTGTCCATAGATCTCTGAATGCTACTGGTCTTGGCGTATGTGTCCATAGATCTCTGAATGTTACTGACCTTGGCGTGTGTGTCCATAGATCTCTGAATGCTACTGACCTTGGCGTGTGTGTCCATAGATCTCTGAATGTTACTGGCCTGGTGTGTGTGTCCATAGATCTCTGAATGTTACTGACCTTGGCGTGTGTGTCCATAGATCTCTGAATGCTACTGGTCTTGGCGTATGTGTCCATAGATCTCTGAATGTTACTGACCTTGGCGTGTGTGTCCATAGATCTCTGAATGCTACTGGTCTTGGCGTATGTGTCCATAGATCTCTGAATGTTACTGACCTTGGCGTGTGTGTCCATAGATCTCTGAATGTTACTGACCTTGGCGTGTGTGTCCATAGATCTCTGAATGTTACTGACCTTGGCGTGTGTGTCCATAGATCTCTGAATGTTACTGGCCTTGGCGTGTGTGTCCATAGATCTCTGAATGCTACTGGTCTTGGCGTATGTGTCCATAGATCTCTGAATGTTACTGACCTTGGCGTGTGTGTCCATAGATCTCTGAATGTTACTGACCTTGGCGTGTGTGTCCATAGATCTCTGAATGTTACTGACCTTGGCGTGTGTGTCCATAGATCTCTGAATGTTACTGACCTTGGCGTGTGTGTCCATAGATCTCTGAATGTTACTGACCTTGGCGTGTGTGTCCATAGATCTCTGAATGTTACTGACCTTGGCGTGTGTGTCCATAGATCTCTGAATGTTACTGACCTTGGCGTGTGTGTCCATAGATCTCTGAATGTTACTGACCTTGGCGTGTGTGTCCATAGATCTCTGAATGTTACTGACCTTGGCGTGTGTGTCCATAGATCTCTGAATGTTACTGACCTTGGCGTGTGTGTCCATAGATCTCTGAATGTTACTGACCTTGGCGTGTGTGTCCATAGATCTCTGAATGTTACTGACCTTGGCGTGTGTGTCCATAGATCTCTGAATGTTACTGACCTTGGCGTGTGTGTCCATAGATCTCTGAATGTTACTGACCTTGGCGTGTGTGTCCATAGATCTCTGAATGTTACTGGCCTTGGCGTGTGTGTCCATAGATCTCTGAATGCTACTGGTCTTGGCGTATGTGTCCACAGATCTCTGAATGTTACTGACCTTGGCGTGTGTGTCCATAGATCTCTGAATGTTACTGACCTTGGCGTGTGTGTCCATAGATCTCTGAATGTTACTGACCTTGGCGTGTGTGTCCATAGATCTCTGAATGTTACTGACCTTGGCGTGTGTGTCCATAGATCTCTGAATGTTACTGACCTTGGCGTGTGTGTCCATAGATCTCTGAATGTTACTGACCTTGGCGTGTGTGTCCATAGATCTCTGAATGTTACTGACCTTGGCGTGTGTGTCCATAGATCTCTGAATGTTACTGACCTTGGCGTGTGTGTCCATAGATCTCTGAATGTTACTGACCTGGCGTGTGTGTCCATAGATCTCTGAATGCTACTGACCTTGGAGTGTGTGTCCATAGATCTCTGAATGTTACTGGCCTTGGCGTGTGTGTCAATAGATCTCTGAATGATACTGGCCTTGGCGTGTGTGTCCATAGATCTCTGAATGTTACTGACCTTGGCGTGTGTGTCCATAGATCTCTGAATGTTACTGACCTTGGCGTGTGTGTCCATAGATCTCTGAATGTTACTGACCTTGGCGTGTGTGTCCATAGATCTCTGAATGTTACTGACCTTGGCGTGTGTGTCCATAGATCTCTGAATGCTACTGGTCTTGGCGTATGTGTCCATAGATCTCTGAATGTTACTGACCTTGGCGTGTGTGTCCATAGATCTCTGAATGTTACTGACCTTGGCGTGTGTGTCCATAGATCTCTGAATGTTACTGACCTTGGCGTGTGTGTCCATAGATCTCTGAATGTTACTGACCTTGGCGTGTGTGTCCATAGATCTCTGAATGTTACTGACCTTGGCGTGTGTGTCCATAGATCTCTGAATGTTACTGACCTTGGCGTGTGTGTCCATAGATCTCTGAATGTTACTGACCTTGGCGTATGTGTCCATAGATCTCTGAATGTTACTGACCTTGGCGTGTGTGTCCATAGATCTCTGAATGTTACTGACCTTGGCGTGTGTGTCCATAGATCTCTGAATGCTACTGACCTTGGCGTATGTGTCCATAGATCTCTGAATGTTACTGACCTTGGCGTGTGTGTCCATAGATCTCTGAATGTTACTGACCTTGGCGTGTGTGTCCATAGATCTCTGAATGTTACTGACCTTGGCGTGTGTGTCCATAGATCTCTGAATGTTACTGGCCTTGGCGTGTGTGTCCATAGATCTCTGAATGCTACTGGACTTGGCGTGTGTGTCCATAGATCTCTGAATGTTACTGACCTTGGCGTGTGTGTCCATAGATCTCTGAATGTTACTGGCCTTGGCGTGTGTGTCCATAGATCTCTGAATGTTACTGACCTTGGCGTGTGTGTCCATAGATCTCTGAATGTTACTGACCTTGGCGTGTGTGTCCATAGATCTCTGAATGCTACTGGTCTTGGCGTATGTGTCCATAGATCTCTGAATGTTACTGACCTTGGCGTGTGTGTCCATAGATCTCTGAATGTTACTGACCTTGGCGTGTGTGTCCATAGATCTCTGAATGTTACTGACCTTGGCGTGTGTGTCCATAGATCTCTGAATGTTACTGACCTTGGCGTGTGTGTCCATAGATCTCTGAATGTTACTGACCTTGGCGTGTGTGTCCATAGATCTCTGAATGTTACTGACCTTGGCGTGTGTGTCCATAGATCTCTGAATGTTACTGAACTTGGCGTGAGTGTCCATAGATCTCTGAATGTTACTGACCTTGGCGTGTGTGTCCATAGATCTCTGAATGTTACTGACCTTGGCGTGTGTGTCCATAGATCTCTGAATGTTACTGACCTTGGCGTGTGTGTCCATAGATCTCTGAATGTTACTGACCTTGGCGTGTGTGTCCATAGATCTCTGAATGTTACTGACCTTGGCGTGTGTGTCCATAGATCTCTGAATGCTACTGGTCTTGGCGTATGTGTCCATAGATCTCTGAATGTTACTGACCTTGGCGTGTGTGTCCATAGATCTCTGAATGTTACTGACCTTGGCGTGTGTGTCCATAGATCTCTGAATGTTACTGGCCTGGTGTGTGTGTGTCCATAGATCTCTGAATGTTACTGACCTTGGCGTGTGTGTCCATAGATCTCTGAATGTTACTGGTCTTGGTGTGTGTGTCCATAGATCTCTGAATGTTACTGACCTTGGCGTGTGTGTCCATAGATCTCTGAATGTTACTGACCTTGGCGTGTGTGTCCATAGATCTCTGAATGTTACTGACCTTGGCGTGTGTGTCCATAGATCTCTGAATGTTACTGACCTTGGCGTGTGTGTCCATAGATCTCTGAATGTTACTGACCTTGGCGTGTGTGTCCATAGATCTCTGAATGTTACTGACCTTGGCGTGTGTGTCCATAGATCTCTGAATGTTACTGACCTTGGCGTGTGTGTCCATAGATCTCTGAATGTTACTGACCTTGGCGTGTGTGTCCATAGATCTCTGAATGTTACTGACCTTGGCGTGTGTGTCCATAGATCTCTGAATGTTACTGACCTTGGCGTGTGTGTCCATAGATCTCTGAATGTTACTGACCTTGGCGTGTGTGTCCATAGATCTCTGAATGTTACTGACCTTGGCGTGTGTGTCCATAGATCTCTGAATGTTACTGACCTTGGCGTGTGTGTCCATAGATCTCTGAATGTTACTGACCTTGGCGTGTGTGTCCATAGATCTCTGAATGTTACTGACCTTGGCGTGTGTGTCCATAGATCTCTGAATGTTACTGACCTTGGCGTGTGTGTCCATAGATCTCTGAATGTTACTGACCTTGGCGTGTGTGTCCATAGATCTCTGAATGTTACTGACCTTGGCGTGTGTGTCCATAGATCTCTGAATGTTACTGACCTTGGCGTGTGTGTCCATAGATCTCTGAATGTTACTGACCTTGGCGTGTGTGTCCATAGATCTCTGAATGTTACTGACCTTGGCGTGTGTGTCCATAGATCTCTGAATGTTACTGACCTTGGCGTGTGTGTCCATAGATCTCTGAATGTTACTGACCTTGGCGTGTGTGTCCATAGATCTCTGAATGTTACTGACCTTGGCGTGTGTGTCCATAGATCTCTGAATGTTACTGACCTTGGCGTGTGTGTCCATAGATCTCTGAATGTTACTGACCTTGGCGTGTGTGTCCATAGATCTCTGAATGTTACTGACCTTGGCGTGTGTGTCCATAGATCTCTGAATGTTACTGACCTTGGCGTGTGTGTCCATAGATCTCTGAATGTTACTGACCTTGGCGTGTGTGTCCATAGATCTCTGAATGTTACTGACCTTGGCGTGTGTGTCCATAGATCTCTGAATGTTACTGACCTTGGCGTGTGTGTCCATAGATCTCTGAATGTTACTGACCTTGGCGTGTGTGTCCATAGATCTCTGAATGTTACTGACCTTGGCGTGTGTGTCCATAGATCTCTGAATGTTACTGACCTTGGCGTGTGTGTCCATAGATCTCTGAATGTTACTGACCTTGGCGTGTGTGTCCATAGATCTCTGAATGTTACTGACCTTGGCGTGTGTGTCCATAGATCTCTGAATGTTACTGACCTTGGCGTGTGTGTCCATAGATCTCTGAATGTTACTGACCTTGGCGTGTGTGTCCATAGATCTCTGAATGTTACTGACCTTGGCGTGTGTGTCCATAGATCTCTGAATGTTACTGACCTTGGCGTGTGTGTCCATAGATCTCTGAATGTTACTGACCTTGGCGTGTGTGTCCATAGATCTCTGAATGTTACTGACCTTGGCGTGTGTGTCCATAGATCTCTGAATGTTACTGACCTTGGCGTGTGTGTCCATAGATCTCTGAATGTTACTGACCTTGGCGTGTGTGTCCATAGATCTCTGAATGTTACTGACCTTGGCGTGTGTGTCCATAGATCTCTGAATGTTACTGACCTTGGCGTGTGTGTCCATAGATCTCTGAATGTTACTGACCTTGGCGTGTGTGTCCATAGATCTCTGAATGTTACTGACCTTGGCGTGTGTGTCCATAGATCTCTGAATGTTACTGACCTTGGCGTGTGTGTCCATAGATCTCTGAATGTTACTGACCTTGGCGTGTGTGTCCATAGATCTCTGAATGTTACTGACCTTGGCGTGTGTGTCCATAGATCTCTGAATGTTACTGGCCTTGGCGTGTGTGTCCATAGATCTCTGAATGTTACTGACCTTGGCGTGTGTGTCCATAGATCTCTGAATGTTACTGACCTTGGCGTGTGTGTCCATAGATCTCTGAATGTTACTGACCTTGGCGTGTGTGTCCATAGATCTCTGAATGTTACTGACCTTGGCGTGTGTGTCCATAGATCTCTGAATGTTACTGACCTTGGCGTGTGTGTCCATAGATCTCTGAATGTTACTGACCTTGGCGTGTGTGTCCATAGATCTCTGAATGTTACTGACCTTGGCGTGTGTGTCCATAGATCTCTGAATGTTACTGACCTTGGCGTGTGTGTCCATAGATCTCTGAATGTTACTGACCTTGGCGTGTGTGTCCATAGATCTCTGAATGTTACTGACCTTGGCGTGTGTGTCCATAGATCTCTGAATGTTACTGACCTTGGCGTGTGTGTCCATAGATCTCTGAATGTTACTGACCTTGGCGTGTGTGTCCATAGATCTCTGAATGTTACTGGACCTTGGCGTGTGTGTCCATAGATCTCTGAATGTTACTGACCTTGGCGTGTGTGTCCATAGATCTCTGAATGTTACTGACCTTGGCGTGTGTGTCCATAGATCTCTGAATGTTACTGACCTTGGCGTGTGTGTCCATAGATCTCTGAATGTTACTGACCTTGGCGTGTGTGTCCATAGATCTCTGAATGTTACTGACCTTGGCGTGTGTGTCCATAGATCTCTGAATGTTACTGACCTTGGCGTGTGTGTCCATAGATCTCTGAATGTTACTGACCTTGGCGTGTGTGTCCATAGATCTCTGAATGTTACTGACCTTGGCGTGTGTGTCCATAGATCTCTGAATGTTACTGACCTTGGCGTGTGTGTCCATAGATCTCTGAATGTTACTGACCTTGGCGTGTGTGTCCATAGATCTCTGAATGTTACTGACCTTGGCGTGTGTGTCCATAGATCTCTGAATGTTACTGACCTTGGCGTGTGTGTCCATAGATCTCTGAATGTTACTGACCTTGGCGTGTGTGTCCATAGATCTCTGAATGTTACTGACCTTGGCGTGTGTGTCCATAGATCTCTGAATGTTACTGACCTTGGCGTGTGTGTCCATAGATCTCTGAATGTTACTGACCTTGGCGTGTGTGTCCATAGATCTCTGAATGTTACTGACCTTGGCGTGTGTGTCCATAGATCTCTGAATGTTACTGACCTTGGCGTGTGTGTCCATAGATCTCTGAATGTTACTGACCTTGGCGTGTGTGTCCATAGATCTCTGAATGTTACTGACCTTGGCGTGTGTGTCCATAGATCTCTGAATGTTACTGACCTTGGCGTGTGTGTCCATAGATCTCTGAATGTTACTGACCTTGGCGTGTGTGTCCATAGATCTCTGAATGTTACTGACCTTGGCGTGTGTGTCCATAGATCTCTGAATGTTACTGACCTTGGCGTGTGTGTCCATAGATCTCTGAATGTTACTGACCTTGGCGTGTGTGTCCATAGATCTCTGAATGTTACTGACCTTGGCGTGTGTGTCCATAGATCTCTGAATGTTACTGACCTTGGCGTGTGTGTCCATAGATCTCTGAATGTTACTGACCTTGGCGTGTGTGTCCATAGATCTCTGAATGTTACTGACCTTGGCGTGTGTGTCCATAGATCTCTGAATGTTACTGACCTTGGCGTGTGTGTCCATAGATCTCTGAATGTTACTGACCTTGGCGTGTGTGTCCATAGATCTCTGAATGTTACTGACCTTGGCGTGTGTGTCCATAGATCTCTGAATGTTACTGACCTTGGCGTGTGTGTCCATAGATCTCTGAATGTTACTGACCTTGGCGTGTGTGTCCATAGATCTCTGAATGTTACTGACCTTGGCGTGTGTGTCCATAGATCTCTGAATGTTACTGACCTTGGCGTGTGTGTCCATAGATCTCTGAATGTTACTGACCTTGGCGTGTGTGTCCATAGATCTCTGAATGTTACTGACCTTGGCGTGTGTGTCCATAGATCTCTGAATGTTACTGACCTTGGCGTGTGTGTCCATAGATCTCTGAATGTTACTGACCTTGGCGTGTGTGTCCATAGATCTCTGAATGTTACTGACCTTGGCGTGTGTGTCCATAGATCTCTGAATGTTACTGACCTTGGCGTGTGTGTCCATAGATCTCTGAATGTTACTGACCTTGGCGTGTGTGTCCATAGATCTCTGAATGTTACTGACCTTGGCGTGTGTGTCCATAGATCTCTGAATGTTACTGGACCTTGGCGTGTGTGTCCATAGATCTCTGAATGTTACTGACCTTGGCGTGTGTGTCCATAGATCTCTGAATGTTACTGACCTTGGCGTGTGTGTCCATAGATCTCTGAATGTTACTGACCTTGGCGTGTGTGTCCATAGATCTCTGAATGTTACTGACCTTGGCGTGTGTGTCCATAGATCTCTGAATGTTACTGACCTTGGCGTGTGTGTCCATAGATCTCTGAATGTTACTGACCTTGGCGTGTGTGTCCATAGATCTCTGAATGTTACTGACCTTGGCGTGTGTGTCCATAGATCTCTGAATGTTACTGACCTTGGCGTGTGTGTCCATAGATCTCTGAATGTTACTGACCTTGGCGTGTGTGTCCATAGATCTCTGAATGTTACTGACCTTGGCGTGTGTGTCCATAGATCTCTGAATGTTACTGACCTTGGCGTGTGTGTCCATAGATCTCTGAATGTTACTGACCTTGGCGTGTGTGTCCATAGATCTCTGAATGTTACTGACCTTGGCGTGTGTGTCCATAGATCTCTGAATGTTACTGACCTTGGCGTGTGTGTCCATAGATCTCTGAATGTTACTGACCTTGGCGTGTGTGTCCATAGATCTCTGAATGTTACTGACCTTGGCGTGTGTGTCCATAGATCTCTGAATGTTACTGACCTTGGCGTGTGTGTCCATAGATCTCTGAATGTTACTGACCTTGGCGTGTGTGTCCATAGATCTCTGAATGTTACTGACCTTGGCGTGTGTGTCCATAGATCTCTGAATGTTACTGACCTTGGCGTGTGTGTCCATAGATCTCTGAATGTTACTGACCTTGGCGTGTGTGTCCATAGATCTCTGAATGTTACTGACCTTGGCGTGTGTGTCCATAGATCTCTGAATGTTACTGACCTTGGCGTGTGTGTCCATAGATCTCTGAATGTTACTGACCTTGGCGTGTGTGTCCATAGATCTCTGAATGTTACTGACCTTGGCGTGTGTGTCCATAGATCTCTGAATGTTACTGACCTTGGCGTGTGTGTCCATAGATCTCTGAATGTTACTGACCTTGGCGTGTGTGTCCATAGATCTCTGAATGTTACTGACCTTGGCGTGTGTGTCCATAGATCTCTGAATGTTACTGACCTTGGCGTGTGTGTCCATAGATCTCTGAATGTTACTGACCTTGGCGTGTGTGTCCATAGATCTCTGAATGTTACTGACCTTGGCGTGTGTGTCCATAGATCTCTGAATGTTACTGACCTTGGCGTGTGTGTCCATAGATCTCTGAATGTTACTGACCTTGGCGTGTGTGTCCATAGATCTCTGAATGTTACTGACCTTGGCGTGTGTGTCCATAGATCTCTGAATGTTACTGACCTTGGCGTGTGTGTCCATAGATCTCTGAATGTTACTGACCTTGGCGTGTGTGTCCATAGATCTCTGAATGTTACTGACCTTGGCGTGTGTGTCCATAGATCTCTGAATGTTACTGACCTTGGCGTGTGTGTCCATAGATCTCTGAATGTTACTGACCTTGGCGTGTGTGTCCATAGATCTCTGAATGTTACTGACCTTGGCGTGTGTGTCCATAGATCTCTGAATGTTACTGACCTTGGCGTGTGTGTCCATAGATCTCTGAATGTTACTGACCTTGGCGTGTGTGTCCATAGATCTCTGAATGTTACTGACCTTGGCGTGTGTGTCCATAGATCTCTGAATGTTACTGACCTTGGCGTGTGTGTCCATAGATCTCTGAATGTTACTGACCTTGGCGTGTGTGTCCATAGATCTCTGAATGTTACTGACCTTGGCGTGTGTGTCCATAGATCTCTGAATGTTACTGACCTTGGCGTGTGTGTCCATAGATCTCTGAATGTTACTGACCTTGGCGTGTGTGTCCATAGATCTCTGAATGTTACTGACCTTGGCGTGTGTGTCCATAGATCTCTGAATGTTACTGACCTTGGCGTGTGTGTCCATAGATCTCTGAATGTTACTGACCTTGGCGTGTGTGTCCATAGATCTCTGAATGTTGCTGACCTTGGCGTGTGTGTCCATAGATCTCTGAATGTTACTGACCTTGGCGTGTGTGTCCATAGATCTCTGAATGTTACTGCCTGGTGTGTGTGTCCATAGTTCTCTGAATGTTACTGACCTTGGTGTGTGTGTCCATAGATCTCTGAATGTTACTGGCCTTGGCGTGTGTGTCCATAGATCTCTGAATGTTACTGGACCTTGGCGTGTGTGTCCATAGATCTCTGAATGTTACTGACCTTGGCGTGTGTGTCCATAGATCTCTGAATGTTACTGGACCTTGGCGTGTGTGTCCATAGATCTCTGAATGTTACTGACCTTGGCGTGTGTGTCCATAGATCTCTGAATGTTACTGACCTTGGCGTGTGTGTCCATAGATCTCTGAATGTTACTGACCTTGGCGTGTGTGTCCATAGATCTCTGAATGTTACTGACCTTGGCGTGTGTGTCCATAGATCTCTGAATGTTACTGACCTTGGCGTGTGTGTCCATAGATCTCTGAATGTTACTGACCTTGGCGTGTGTGTCCATAGATCTCTGAATGTTACTGACCTTGGCGTGTGTGTCCATAGATCTCTGAATGTTACTGACCTTGGCGTGTGTGTCCATAGATCTCTGAATGTTACTGACCTTGGCGTGTGTGTCCATAGATCTCTGAATGTTACTGACCTTGGCGTGTGTGTCCATAGATCTCTGAATGTTACTGACCTTGGCGTGTGTGTCCATAGATCTCTGAATGTTACTGACCTTGGCGTGTGTGTCCATAGATCTCTGAATGTTACTGACCTTGGCGTGTGTGTCCATAGATCTCTGAATGTTACTGACCTTGGCGTGTGTGTCCATAGATCTCTGAATGTTACTGACCTTGGCGTGTGTGTCCATAGATCTCTGAATGTTACTGACCTTGGCGTGTGTGTCCATAGATCTCTGAATGTTACTGACCTTGGCGTGTGTGTCCATAGATCTCTGAATGTTACTGACCTTGGCGTGTGTGTCCATAGATCTCTGAATGTTACTGACCTTGGCGTGTGTGTCCATAGATCTCTGAATGTTACTGACCTTGGCGTGTGTGTCCATAGATCTCTGAATGTTACTGACCTTGGCGTGTGTGTCCATAGATCTCTGAATGTTACTGACCTTGGCGTGTGTGTCCATAGATCTCTGAATGTTACTGACCTTGGCGTGTGTGTCCATAGATCTCTGAATGTTACTGACCTTGGCGTGTGTGTCCATAGATCTCTGAATGTTACTGACCTTGGCGTGTGTGTCCATAGATCTCTGAATGTTACTGACCTTGGCGTGTGTGTCCATAGATCTCTGAATGTTACTGACCTTGGCGTGTGTGTCCATAGATCTCTGAATGTTACTGACCTTGGCGTGTGTGTCCATAGATCTCTGAATGTTACTGACCTTGGCGTGTGTGTCCATAGATCTCTGAATGTTACTGACCTTGGCGTGTGTGTCCATAGATCTCTGAATGTTACTGACCTTGGCGTGTGTGTCCATAGATCTCTGAATGTTACTGACCTTGGCGTGTGTGTCCATAGATCTCTGAATGTTACTGACCTTGGCGTGTGTGTCCATAGATCTCTGAATGTTACTGACCTTGGCGTGTGTGTCCATAGATCTCTGAATGTTACTGACCTTGGCGTGTGTGTCCATAGATCTCTGAATGTTACTGACCTTGGCGTGTGTGTCCATAGATCTCTGAATGTTACTGACCTTGGCGTGTGTGTCCATAGATCTCTGAATGTTACTGACCTTGGCGTGTGTGTCCATAGATCTCTGAATGTTACTGACCTTGGCGTGTGTGTCCATAGATCTCTGAATGTTACTGACCTTGGCGTGTGTGTCCATAGATCTCTGAATGTTACTGACCTTGGCGTGTGTGTCCATAGATCTCTGAATGTTACTGACCTTGGCGTGTGTGTCCATAGATCTCTGAATGTTACTGACCTTGGCGTGTGTGTCCATAGATCTCTGAATGTTACTGACCTTGGCGTGTGTGTCCATAGATCTCTGAATGTTACTGACCTTGGCGTGTGTGTCCATAGATCTCTGAATGTTACTGACCTTGGCGTGTGTGTCCATAGATCTCTGAATGTTACTGACCTTGGCGTGTGTGTCCATAGATCTCTGAATGTTACTGACCTTGGCGTGTGTGTCCATAGATCTCTGAATGTTACTGACCTTGGCGTGTGTGTCCATAGATCTCTGAATGTTACTGACCTTGGCGTGTGTGTCCATAGATCTCTGAATGTTACTGACCTTGGCGTGTGTGTCCATAGATCTCTGAATGTTACTGACCTTGGCGTGTGTGTCCATAGATCTCTGAATGTTACTGACCTTGGCGTGTGTGTCCATAGATCTCTGAATGTTACTGACCTTGGCGTGTGTGTCCATAGATCTCTGAATGTTACTGACCTTGGCGTGTGTGTCCATAGATCTCTGAATGTTACTGACCTTGGCGTGTGTGTCCATAGATCTCTGAATGTTACTGACCTTGGCGTGTGTGTCCATAGATCTCTGAATGTTACTGACCTTGGCGTGTGTGTCCATAGATCTCTGAATGTTACTGACCTTGGCGTGTGTGTCCATAGATCTCTGAATGTTACTGACCTTGGCGTGTGTGTCCATAGATCTCTGAATGTTACTGACCTTGGCGTGTGTGTCCATAGATCTCTGAATGTTACTGACCTTGGCGTGTGTGTCCATAGATCTCTGAATGTTACTGACCTTGGCGTGTGTGTCCATAGATCTCTGAATGTTACTGACCTTGGCGTGTGTGTCCATAGATCTCTGAATGTTACTGACCTTGGCGTGTGTGTCCATAGATCTCTGAATGTTACTGACCTTGGCGTGTGTGTCCATAGATCTCTGAATGTTACTGACCTTGGCGTGTGTGTCCATAGATCTCTGAATGTTACTGACCTTGGCGTGTGTGTCCATAGATCTCTGAATGTTACTGACCTTGGCGTGTGTGTCCATAGATCTCTGAATGTTACTGACCTTGGCGTGTGTGTCCATAGATCTCTGAATGTTACTGACCTTGGCGTGTGTGTCCATAGATCTCTGAATGTTACTGACCTTGGCGTGTGTGTCCATAGATCTCTGAATGTTACTGACCTTGGCGTGTGTGTCCATAGATCTCTGAATGTTACTGACCTTGGCGTGTGTGTCCATAGATCTCTGAATGTTACTGACCTTGGCGTGTGTGTCCATAGATCTCTGAATGTTACTGACCTTGGCGTGTGTGTCCATAGATCTCTGAATGTTACTGACCTTGGCGTGTGTGTCCATAGATCTCTGAATGTTACTGACCTTGGCGTGTGTGTCCATAGATCTCTGAATGTTACTGACCTTGGCGTGTGTGTCCATAGATCTCTGAATGTTACTGACCTTGGCGTGTGTGTCCATAGATCTCTGAATGTTACTGACCTTGGCGTGTGTGTCCATAGATCTCTGAATGTTACTGACCTTGGCGTGTGTGTCCATAGATCTCTGAATGTTACTGACCTTGGCGTGTGTGTCCATAGATCTCTGAATGTTACTGACCTTGGCGTGTGTGTCCATAGATCTCTGAATGTTACTGACCTTGGCGTGTGTGTCCATAGATCTCTGAATGTTACTGACCTTGGCGTGTGTGTCCATAGATCTCTGAATGTTACTGACCTTGGCGTGTGTGTCCATAGATCTCTGAATGTTACTGACCTTGGCGTGTGTGTCCATAGATCTCTGAATGTTACTGACCTTGGCGTGTGTGTCCATAGATCTCTGAATGTTACTGACCTTGGCGTGTGTGTCCATAGATCTCTGAATGTTACTGACCTTGGCGTGTGTGTCCATAGATCTCTGAATGTTACTGACCTTGGCGTGTGTGTCCATAGATCTCTGAATGTTACTGACCTTGGCGTGTGTGTCCATAGATCTCTGAATGTTACTGACCTTGGCGTGTGTGTCCATAGATCTCTGAATGTTACTGACCTTGGCGTGTGTGTCCATAGATCTCTGAATGTTACTGACCTTGGCGTGTGTGTCCATAGATCTCTGAATGTTACTGACCTTGGCGTGTGTGTCCATAGATCTCTGAATGTTACTGACCTTGGCGTGTGTGTCCATAGATCTCTGAATGTTACTGACCTTGGCGTGTGTGTCCATAGATCTCTGAATGTTACTGACCTTGGCGTGTGTGTCCATAGATCTCTGAATGTTACTGACCTTGGCGTGTGTGTCCATAGATCTCTGAATGTTACTGACCTTGGCGTGTGTGTCCATAGATCTCTGAATGTTACTGACCTTGGCGTGTGTGTCCATAGATCTCTGAATGTTACTGACCTTGGCGTGTGTGTCCATAGATCTCTGAATGTTACTGACCTTGGCGTGTGTGTCCATAGATCTCTGAATGTTACTGACCTTGGCGTGTGTGTCCATAGATCTCTGAATGTTACTGACCTTGGCGTGTGTGTCCATAGATCTCTGAATGTTACTGACCTTGGCGTGTGTGTCCATAGATCTCTGAATGTTACTGACCTTGGCGTGTGTGTCCATAGATCTCTGAATGTTACTGACCTTGGCGTGTGTGTCCATAGATCTCTGAATGTTACTGACCTTGGCGTGTGTGTCCATAGATCTCTGAATGTTACTGACCTTGGCGTGTGTGTCCATAGATCTCTGAATGTTACTGACCTTGGCGTGTGTGTCCATAGATCTCTGAATGTTACTGACCTTGGCGTGTGTGTCCATAGATCTCTGAATGTTACTGACCTTGGCGTGTGTGTCCATAGATCTCTGAATGTTACTGACCTTGGCGTGTGTGTCCATAGATCTCTGAATGTTACTGACCTTGGCGTGTGTGTCCATAGATCTCTGAATGTTACTGACCTTGGCGTGTGTGTCCATAGATCTCTGAATGTTACTGACCTTGGCGTGTGTGTCCATAGATCTCTGAATGTTACTGACCTTGGCGTGTGTGTCCATAGATCTCTGAATGTTACTGACCTTGGCGTGTGTGTCCATAGATCTCTGAATGTTACTGACCTTGGCGTGTGTGTCCATAGATCTCTGAATGTTACTGACCTTGGCGTGTGTGTCCATAGATCTCTGAATGTTACTGACCTTGGCGTGTGTGTCCATAGATCTCTGAATGTTACTGACCTTGGCGTGTGTGTCCATAGATCTCTGAATGTTACTGACCTTGGCGTGTGTGTCCATAGATCTCTGAATGTTACTGACCTTGGCGTGTGTGTCCATAGATCTCTGAATGTTACTGACCTTGGCGTGTGTGTCCATAGATCTCTGAATGTTACTGACCTTGGCGTGTGTGTCCATAGATCTCTGAATGTTACTGACCTTGGCGTGTGTGTCCATAGATCTCTGAATGTTACTGACCTTGGCGTGTGTGTCCATAGATCTCTGAATGTTACTGACCTTGGCGTGTGTGTCCATAGATCTCTGAATGTTACTGACCTTGGCGTGTGTGTCCATAGATCTCTGAATGTTACTGACCTTGGCGTGTGTGTCCATAGATCTCTGAATGTTACTGACCTTGGCGTGTGTGTCCATAGATCTCTGAATGTTACTGACCTTGGCGTGTGTGTCCATAGATCTCTGAATGTTACTGACCTTGGCGTGTGTGTCCATAGATCTCTGAATGTTACTGACCTTGGCGTGTGTGTCCATAGATCTCTGAATGTTACTGACCTTGGCGTGTGTGTCCATAGATCTCTGAATGTTACTGACCTTGGCGTGTGTGTCCATAGATCTCTGAATGTTACTGACCTTGGCGTGTGTGTCCATAGATCTCTGAATGTTACTGACCTTGGCGTGTGTGTCCATAGATCTCTGAATGTTACTGACCTTGGCGTGTGTGTCCATAGATCTCTGAATGTTACTGACCTTGGCGTGTGTGTCCATAGATCTCTGAATGTTACTGACCTTGGCGTGTGTGTCCATAGATCTCTGAATGTTACTGACCTTGGCGTGTGTGTCCATAGATCTCTGAATGTTACTGACCTTGGCGTGTGTGTCCATAGATCTCTGAATGTTACTGACCTTGGCGTGTGTGTCCATAGATCTCTGAATGTTACTGACCTTGGCGTGTGTGTCCATAGATCTCTGAATGTTACTGACCTTGGCGTGTGTGTCCATAGATCTCTGAATGTTACTGACCTTGGCGTGTGTGTCCATAGATCTCTGAATGTTACTGACCTTGGCGTGTGTGTCCATAGATCTCTGAATGTTACTGACCTTGGCGTGTGTGTCCATAGATCTCTGAATGTTACTGACCTTGGCGTGTGTGTCCATAGATCTCTGAATGTTACTGACCTTGGCGTGTGTGTCCATAGATCTCTGAATGTTACTGACCTTGGCGTGTGTGTCCATAGATCTCTGAATGTTACTGACCTTGGCGTGTGTGTCCATAGATCTCTGAATGTTACTGACCTTGGCGTGTGTGTCCATAGATCTCTGAATGTTACTGACCTTGGCGTGTGTGTCCATAGATCTCTGAATGTTACTGACCTTGGCGTGTGTGTCCATAGATCTCTGAATGTTACTGACCTTGGCGTGTGTGTCCATAGATCTCTGAATGTTACTGACCTTGGCGTGTGTGTCCATAGATCTCTGAATGTTACTGACCTTGGCGTGTGTGTCCATAGATCTCTGAATGTTACTGACCTTGGCGTGTGTGTCCATAGATCTCTGAATGTTACTGACCTTGGCGTGTGTGTCCATAGATCTCTGAATGTTACTGACCTTGGCGTGTGTGTCCATAGATCTCTGAATGTTACTGACCTTGGCGTGTGTGTCCATAGATCTCTGAATGTTACTGACCTTGGCGTGTGTGTCCATAGATCTCTGAATGTTACTGACCTTGGCGTGTGTGTCCATAGATCTCTGAATGTTACTGACCTTGGCGTGTGTGTCCATAGATCTCTGAATGTTACTGACCTTGGCGTGTGTGTCCATAGATCTCTGAATGTTACTGACCTTGGCGTGTGTGTCCATAGATCTCTGAATGTTACTGACCTTGGCGTGTGTGTCCATAGATCTCTGAATGTTACTGACCTTGGCGTGTGTGTCCATAGATCTCTGAATGTTACTGACCTTGGCGTGTGTGTCCATAGATCTCTGAATGTTACTGACCTTGGCGTGTGTGTCCATAGATCTCTGAATGTTACTGACCTTGGCGTGTGTGTCCATAGATCTCTGAATGTTACTGACCTTGGCGTGTGTGTCCATAGATCTCTGAATGTTACTGACCTTGGCGTGTGTGTCCATAGATCTCTGAATGTTACTGACCTTGGCGTGTGTGTCCATAGATCTCTGAATGTTACTGACCTTGGCGTGTGTGTCCATAGATCTCTGAATGTTACTGACCTTGGCGTGTGTGTCCATAGATCTCTGAATGTTACTGACCTTGGCGTGTGTGTCCATAGATCTCTGAATGTTACTGACCTTGGCGTGTGTGTCCATAGATCTCTGAATGTTACTGACCTTGGCGTGTGTGTCCATAGATCTCTGAATGTTACTGACCTTGGCGTGTGTGTCCATAGATCTCTGAATGTTACTGACCTTGGCGTGTGTGTCCATAGATCTCTGAATGTTACTGACCTTGGCGTGTGTGTCCATAGATCTCTGAATGTTACTGACCTTGGCGTGTGTGTCCATAGATCTCTGAATGTTACTGACCTTGGCGTGTGTGTCCATAGATCTCTGAATGTTACTGACCTTGGCGTGTGTGTCCATAGATCTCTGAATGTTACTGACCTTGGCGTGTGTGTCCATAGATCTCTGAATGTTACTGACCTTGGCGTGTGTGTCCATAGATCTCTGAATGTTACTGACCTTGGCGTGTGTGTCCATAGATCTCTGAATGTTACTGACCTTGGCGTGTGTGTCCATAGATCTCTGAATGTTACTGACCTTGGCGTGTGTGTCCATAGATCTCTGAATGTTACTGACCTTGGCGTGTGTGTCCATAGATCTCTGAATGTTACTGACCTTGGCGTGTGTGTCCATAGATCTCTGAATGTTACTGACCTTGGCGTGTGTGTCCATAGATCTCTGAATGTTACTGACCTTGGCGTGTGTGTCCATAGATCTCTGAATGTTACTGACCTTGGCGTGTGTGTCCATAGATCTCTGAATGTTACTGACCTTGGCGTGTGTGTCCATAGATCTCTGAATGTTACTGACCTTGGCGTGTGTGTCCATAGATCTCTGAATGTTACTGACCTTGGCGTGTGTGTCCATAGATCTCTGAATGTTACTGACCTTGGCGTGTGTGTCCATAGATCTCTGAATGTTACTGACCTTGGCGTGTGTGTCCATAGATCTCTGAATGTTACTGACCTTGGCGTGTGTGTCCATAGATCTCTGAATGTTACTGACCTTGGCGTGTGTGTCCATAGATCTCTGAATGTTACTGACCTTGGCGTGTGTGTCCATAGATCTCTGAATGTTACTGACCTTGGCGTGTGTGTCCATAGATCTCTGAATGTTACTGACCTTGGCGTGTGTGTCCATAGATCTCTGAATGTTACTGACCTTGGCGTGTGTGTCCATAGATCTCTGAATGTTACTGACCTTGGCGTGTGTGTCCATAGATCTCTGAATGTTACTGACCTTGGCGTGTGTGTCCATAGATCTCTGAATGTTACTGACCTTGGCGTGTGTGTCCATAGATCTCTGAATGTTACTGACCTTGGCGTGTGTGTCCATAGATCTCTGAATGTTACTGACCTTGGCGTGTGTGTCCATAGATCTCTGAATGTTACTGACCTTGGCGTGTGTGTCCATAGATCTCTGAATGTTACTGACCTTGGCGTGTGTGTCCATAGATCTCTGAATGTTACTGACCTTGGCGTGTGTGTCCATAGATCTCTGAATGTTACTGACCTTGGCGTGTGTGTCCATAGATCTCTGAATGTTACTGACCTTGGCGTGTGTGTCCATAGATCTCTGAATGTTACTGACCTTGGCGTGTGTGTCCATAGATCTCTGAATGTTACTGACCTTGGCGTGTGTGTCCATAGATCTCTGAATGTTACTGACCTTGGCGTGTGTGTCCATAGATCTCTGAATGTTACTGACCTTGGCGTGTGTGTCCATAGATCTCTGAATGTTACTGACCTTGGCGTGTGTGTCCATAGATCTCTGAATGTTACTGACCTTGGCGTGTGTGTCCATAGATCTCTGAATGTTACTGACCTTGGCGTGTGTGTCCATAGATCTCTGAATGTTACTGACCTTGGCGTGTGTGTCCATAGATCTCTGAATGTTACTGACCTTGGCGTGTGTGTCCATAGATCTCTGAATGTTACTGACCTTGGCGTGTGTGTCCATAGATCTCTGAATGTTACTGACCTTGGCGTGTGTGTCCATAGATCTCTGAATGTTACTGACCTTGGCGTGTGTGTCCATAGATCTCTGAATGTTACTGACCTTGGCGTGTGTGTCCATAGATCTCTGAATGTTACTGACCTTGGCGTGTGTGTCCATAGATCTCTGAATGTTACTGACCTTGGCGTGTGTGTCCATAGATCTCTGAATGTTACTGACCTTGGCGTGTGTGTCCATAGATCTCTGAATGTTACTGACCTTGGCGTGTGTGTCCATAGATCTCTGAATGTTACTGACCTTGGCGTGTGTGTCCATAGATCTCTGAATGTTACTGACCTTGGCGTGTGTGTCCATAGATCTCTGAATGTTACTGACCTTGGCGTGTGTGTCCATAGATCTCTGAATGTTACTGACCTTGGCGTGTGTGTCCATAGATCTCTGAATGTTACTGACCTTGGCGTGTGTGTCCATAGATCTCTGAATGTTACTGACCTTGGCGTGTGTGTCCATAGATCTCTGAATGTTACTGACCTTGGCGTGTGTGTCCATAGATCTCTGAATGTTACTGACCTTGGCGTGTGTGTCCATAGATCTCTGAATGTTACTGACCTTGGCGTGTGTGTCCATAGATCTCTGAATGTTACTGACCTTGGCGTGTGTGTCCATAGATCTCTGAATGTTACTGACCTTGGCGTGTGTGTCCATAGATCTCTGAATGTTACTGACCTTGGCGTGTGTGTCCATAGATCTCTGAATGTTACTGACCTTGGCGTGTGTGTCCATAGATCTCTGAATGTTACTGACCTTGGCGTGTGTGTCCATAGATCTCTGAATGTTACTGACCTTGGCGTGTGTGTCCATAGATCTCTGAATGTTACTGACCTTGGCGTGTGTGTCCATAGATCTCTGAATGTTACTGACCTTGGCGTGTGTGTCCATAGATCTCTGAATGTTACTGACCTTGGCGTGTGTGTCCATAGATCTCTGAATGTTACTGACCTTGGCGTGTGTGTCCATAGATCTCTGAATGTTACTGACCTTGGCGTGTGTGTCCATAGATCTCTGAATGTTACTGACCTTGGCGTGTGTGTCCATAGATCTCTGAATGTTACTGACCTTGGCGTGTGTGTCCATAGATCTCTGAATGTTACTGACCTTGGCGTGTGTGTCCATAGATCTCTGAATGTTACTGACCTTGGCGTGTGTGTCCATAGATCTCTGAATGTTACTGACCTTGGCGTGTGTGTCCATAGATCTCTGAATGTTACTGACCTTGGCGTGTGTGTCCATAGATCTCTGAATGTTACTGACCTTGGCGTGTGTGTCCATAGATCTCTGAATGTTACTGACCTTGGCGTGTGTGTCCATAGATCTCTGAATGTTACTGACCTTGGCGTGTGTGTCCATAGATCTCTGAATGTTACTGACCTTGGCGTGTGTGTCCATAGATCTCTGAATGTTACTGACCTTGGCGTGTGTGTCCATAGATCTCTGAATGTTACTGACCTTGGCGTGTGTGTCCATAGATCTCTGAATGTTACTGACCTTGGCGTGTGTGTCCATAGATCTCTGAATGTTACTGACCTTGGCGTGTGTGTCCATAGATCTCTGAATGTTACTGACCTTGGCGTGTGTGTCCATAGATCTCTGAATGTTACTGACCTTGGCGTGTGTGTCCATAGATCTCTGAATGTTACTGACCTTGGCGTGTGTGTCCATAGATCTCTGAATGTTACTGACCTTGGCGTGTGTGTCCATAGATCTCTGAATGTTACTGACCTTGGCGTGTGTGTCCATAGATCTCTGAATGTTACTGACCTTGGCGTGTGTGTCCATAGATCTCTGAATGTTACTGACCTTGGCGTGTGTGTCCATAGATCTCTGAATGTTACTGACCTTGGCGTGTGTGTCCATAGATCTCTGAATGTTACTGACCTTGGCGTGTGTGTCCATAGATCTCTGAATGTTACTGACCTTGGCGTGTGTGTCCATAGATCTCTGAATGTTACTGACCTTGGCGTGTGTGTCCATAGATCTCTGAATGTTACTGACCTTGGCGTGTGTGTCCATAGATCTCTGAATGTTACTGACCTTGGCGTGTGTGTCCATAGATCTCTGAATGTTACTGACCTTGGCGTGTGTGTCCATAGATCTCTGAATGTTACTGACCTTGGCGTGTGTGTCCATAGATCTCTGAATGTTACTGACCTTGGCGTGTGTGTCCATAGATCTCTGAATGTTACTGACCTTGGCGTGTGTGTCCATAGATCTCTGAATGTTACTGACCTTGGCGTGTGTGTCCATAGATCTCTGAATGTTACTGACCTTGGCGTGTGTGTCCATAGATCTCTGAATGTTACTGACCTTGGCGTGTGTGTCCATAGATCTCTGAATGTTACTGACCTTGGCGTGTGTGTCCATAGATCTCTGAATGTTACTGACCTTGGCGTGTGTGTCCATAGATCTCTGAATGTTACTGACCTTGGCGTGTGTGTCCATAGATCTCTGAATGTTACTGACCTTGGCGTGTGTGTCCATAGATCTCTGAATGTTACTGACCTTGGCGTGTGTGTCCATAGATCTCTGAATGTTACTGACCTTGGCGTGTGTGTCCATAGATCTCTGAATGTTACTGACCTTGGCGTGTGTGTCCATAGATCTCTGAATGTTACTGACCTTGGCGTGTGTGTCCATAGATCTCTGAATGTTACTGACCTTGGCGTGTGTGTCCATAGATCTCTGAATGTTACTGACCTTGGCGTGTGTGTCCATAGATCTCTGAATGTTACTGACCTTGGCGTGTGTGTCCATAGATCTCTGAATGTTACTGACCTTGGCGTGTGTGTCCATAGATCTCTGAATGTTACTGACCTTGGCGTGTGTGTCCATAGATCTCTGAATGTTACTGACCTTGGCGTGTGTGTCCATAGATCTCTGAATGTTACTGACCTTGGCGTGTGTGTCCATAGATCTCTGAATGTTACTGACCTTGGCGTGTGTGTCCATAGATCTCTGAATGTTACTGACCTTGGCGTGTGTGTCCATAGATCTCTGAATGTTACTGACCTTGGCGTGTGTGTCCATAGATCTCTGAATGTTACTGACCTTGGCGTGTGTGTCCATAGATCTCTGAATGTTACTGACCTTGGCGTGTGTGTCCATAGATCTCTGAATGTTACTGACCTTGGCGTGTGTGTCCATAGATCTCTGAATGTTACTGACCTTGGCGTGTGTGTCCATAGATCTCTGAATGTTACTGACCTTGGCGTGTGTGTCCATAGATCTCTGAATGTTACTGACCTTGGCGTGTGTGTCCATAGATCTCTGAATGTTACTGACCTTGGCGTGTGTGTCCATAGATCTCTGAATGTTACTGACCTTGGCGTGTGTGTCCATAGATCTCTGAATGTTACTGACCTTGGCGTGTGTGTCCATAGATCTCTGAATGTTACTGACCTTGGCGTGTGTGTCCATAGATCTCTGAATGTTACTGACCTTGGCGTGTGTGTCCATAGATCTCTGAATGTTACTGACCTTGGCGTGTGTGTCCATAGATCTCTGAATGTTACTGACCTTGGCGTGTGTGTCCATAGATCTCTGAATGTTACTGACCTTGGCGTGTGTGTCCATAGATCTCTGAATGTTACTGACCTTGGCGTGTGTGTCCATAGATCTCTGAATGTTACTGACCTTGGCGTGTGTGTCCATAGATCTCTGAATGTTACTGACCTTGGCGTGTGTGTCCATAGATCTCTGAATGTTACTGACCTTGGCGTGTGTGTCCATAGATCTCTGAATGTTACTGACCTTGGCGTGTGTGTCCATAGATCTCTGAATGTTACTGACCTTGGCGTGTGTGTCCATAGATCTCTGAATGTTACTGACCTTGGCGTGTGTGTCCATAGATCTCTGAATGTTACTGACCTTGGCGTGTGTGTCCATAGATCTCTGAATGTTACTGACCTTGGCGTGTGTGTCCATAGATCTCTGAATGTTACTGACCTTGGCGTGTGTGTCCATAGATCTCTGAATGTTACTGACCTTGGCGTGTGTGTCCATAGATCTCTGAATGTTACTGACCTTGGCGTGTGTGTCCATAGATCTCTGAATGTTACTGACCTTGGCGTGTGTGTCCATAGATCTCTGAATGTTACTGACCTTGGCGTGTGTGTCCATAGATCTCTGAATGTTACTGACCTTGGCGTGTGTGTCCATAGATCTCTGAATGTTACTGACCTTGGCGTGTGTGTCCATAGATCTCTGAATGTTACTGACCTTGGCGTGTGTGTCCATAGATCTCTGAATGTTACTGACCTTGGCGTGTGTGTCCATAGATCTCTGAATGTTACTGACCTTGGCGTGTGTGTCCATAGATCTCTGAATGTTACTGACCTTGGCGTGTGTGTCCATAGATCTCTGAATGTTACTGACCTTGGCGTGTGTGTCCATAGATCTCTGAATGTTACTGACCTTGGCGTGTGTGTCCATAGATCTCTGAATGTTACTGACCTTGGCGTGTGTGTCCATAGATCTCTGAATGTTACTGACCTTGGCGTGTGTGTCCATAGATCTCTGAATGTTACTGACCTTGGCGTGTGTGTCCATAGATCTCTGAATGTTACTGACCTTGGCGTGTGTGTCCATAGATCTCTGAATGTTACTGACCTTGGCGTGTGTGTCCATAGATCTCTGAATGTTACTGACCTTGGCGTGTGTGTCCATAGATCTCTGAATGTTACTGACCTTGGCGTGTGTGTCCATAGATCTCTGAATGTTACTGACCTTGGCGTGTGTGTCCATAGATCTCTGAATGTTACTGACCTTGGCGTGTGTGTCCATAGATCTCTGAATGTTACTGACCTTGGCGTGTGTGTCCATAGATCTCTGAATGTTACTGACCTTGGCGTGTGTGTCCATAGATCTCTGAATGTTACTGACCTTGGCGTGTGTGTCCATAGATCTCTGAATGTTACTGACCTTGGCGTGTGTGTCCATAGATCTCTGAATGTTACTGACCTTGGCGTGTGTGTCCATAGATCTCTGAATGTTACTGACCTTGGCGTGTGTGTCCATAGATCTCTGAATGTTACTGACCTTGGCGTGTGTGTCCATAGATCTCTGAATGTTACTGACCTTGGCGTGTGTGTCCATAGATCTCTGAATGTTACTGACCTTGGCGTGTGTGTCCATAGATCTCTGAATGTTACTGACCTTGGCGTGTGTGTCCATAGATCTCTGAATGTTACTGACCTTGGCGTGTGTGTCCATAGATCTCTGAATGTTACTGACCTTGGCGTGTGTGTCCATAGATCTCTGAATGTTACTGACCTTGGCGTGTGTGTCCATAGATCTCTGAATGTTACTGACCTTGGCGTGTGTGTCCATAGATCTCTGAATGTTACTGACCTTGGCGTGTGTGTCCATAGATCTCTGAATGTTACTGACCTTGGCGTGTGTGTCCATAGATCTCTGAATGTTACTGACCTTGGCGTGTGTGTCCATAGATCTCTGAATGTTACTGACCTTGGCGTGTGTGTCCATAGATCTCTGAATGTTACTGACCTTGGCGTGTGTGTCCATAGATCTCTGAATGTTACTGACCTTGGCGTGTGTGTCCATAGATCTCTGAATGTTACTGACCTTGGCGTGTGTGTCCATAGATCTCTGAATGTTACTGACCTTGGCGTGTGTGTCCATAGATCTCTGAATGTTACTGACCTTGGCGTGTGTGTCCATAGATCTCTGAATGTTACTGACCTTGGCGTGTGTGTCCATAGATCTCTGAATGTTACTGACCTTGGCGTGTGTGTCCATAGATCTCTGAATGTTACTGACCTTGGCGTGTGTGTCCATAGATCTCTGAATGTTACTGACCTTGGCGTGTGTGTCCATAGATCTCTGAATGTTACTGACCTTGGCGTGTGTGTCCATAGATCTCTGAATGTTACTGACCTTGGCGTGTGTGTCCATAGATCTCTGAATGTTACTGACCTTGGCGTGTGTGTCCATAGATCTCTGAATGTTACTGACCTTGGCGTGTGTGTCCATAGATCTCTGAATGTTACTGACCTTGGCGTGTGTGTCCATAGATCTCTGAATGTTACTGACCTTGGCGTGTGTGTCCATAGATCTCTGAATGTTACTGACCTTGGCGTGTGTGTCCATAGATCTCTGAATGTTACTGACCTTGGCGTGTGTGTCCATAGATCTCTGAATGTTACTGACCTTGGCGTGTGTGTCCATAGATCTCTGAATGTTACTGACCTTGGCGTGTGTGTCCATAGATCTCTGAATGTTACTGACCTTGGCGTGTGTGTCCATAGATCTCTGAATGTTACTGACCTTGGCGTGTGTGTCCATAGATCTCTGAATGTTACTGACCTTGGCGTGTGTGTCCATAGATCTCTGAATGTTACTGACCTTGGCGTGTGTGTCCATAGATCTCTGAATGTTACTGACCTTGGCGTGTGTGTCCATAGATCTCTGAATGTTACTGACCTTGGCGTGTGTGTCCATAGATCTCTGAATGTTACTGACCTTGGCGTGTGTGTCCATAGATCTCTGAATGTTACTGACCTTGGCGTGTGTGTCCATAGATCTCTGAATGTTACTGACCTTGGCGTGTGTGTCCATAGATCTCTGAATGTTACTGACCTTGGCGTGTGTGTCCATAGATCTCTGAATGTTACTGACCTTGGCGTGTGTGTCCATAGATCTCTGAATGTTACTGACCTTGGCGTGTGTGTCCATAGATCTCTGAATGTTACTGACCTTGGCGTGTGTGTCCATAGATCTCTGAATGTTACTGACCTTGGCGTGTGTGTCCATAGATCTCTGAATGTTACTGACCTTGGCGTGTGTGTCCATAGATCTCTGAATGTTACTGACCTTGGCGTGTGTGTCCATAGATCTCTGAATGTTACTGACCTTGGCGTGTGTGTCCATAGATCTCTGAATGTTACTGACCTTGGCGTGTGTGTCCATAGATCTCTGAATGTTACTGACCTTGGCGTGTGTGTCCATAGATCTCTGAATGTTACTGACCTTGGCGTGTGTGTCCATAGATCTCTGAATGTTACTGACCTTGGCGTGTGTGTCCATAGATCTCTGAATGTTACTGACCTTGGCGTGTGTGTCCATAGATCTCTGAATGTTACTGACCTTGGCGTGTGTGTCCATAGATCTCTGAATGTTACTGACCTTGGCGTGTGTGTCCATAGATCTCTGAATGTTACTGACCTTGGCGTGTGTGTCCATAGATCTCTGAATGTTACTGACCTTGGCGTGTGTGTCCATAGATCTCTGAATGTTACTGACCTTGGCGTGTGTGTCCATAGATCTCTGAATGTTACTGACCTTGGCGTGTGTGTCCATAGATCTCTGAATGTTACTGACCTTGGCGTGTGTGTCCATAGATCTCTGAATGTTACTGACCTTGGCGTGTGTGTCCATAGATCTCTGAATGTTACTGACCTTGGCGTGTGTGTCCATAGATCTCTGAATGTTACTGACCTTGGCGTGTGTGTCCATAGATCTCTGAATGTTACTGACCTTGGCGTGTGTGTCCATAGATCTCTGAATGTTACTGACCTTGGCGTGTGTGTCCATAGATCTCTGAATGTTACTGACCTTGGCGTGTGTGTCCATAGATCTCTGAATGTTACTGACCTTGGCGTGTGTGTCCATAGATCTCTGAATGTTACTGACCTTGGCGTGTGTGTCCATAGATCTCTGAATGTTACTGACCTTGGCGTGTGTGTCCATAGATCTCTGAATGTTACTGACCTTGGCGTGTGTGTCCATAGATCTCTGAATGTTACTGACCTTGGCGTGTGTGTCCATAGATCTCTGAATGTTACTGACCTTGGCGTGTGTGTCCATAGATCTCTGAATGTTACTGACCTTGGCGTGTGTGTCCATAGATCTCTGAATGTTACTGACCTTGGCGTGTGTGTCCATAGATCTCTGAATGTTACTGACCTTGGCGTGTGTGTCCATAGATCTCTGAATGTTACTGACCTTGGCGTGTGTGTCCATAGATCTCTGAATGTTACTGACCTTGGCGTGTGTGTCCATAGATCTCTGAATGTTACTGACCTTGGCGTGTGTGTCCATAGATCTCTGAATGTTACTGACCTTGGCGTGTGTGTCCATAGATCTCTGAATGTTACTGACCTTGGCGTGTGTGTCCATAGATCTCTGAATGTTACTGACCTTGGCGTGTGTGTCCATAGATCTCTGAATGTTACTGACCTTGGCGTGTGTGTCCATAGATCTCTGAATGTTACTGACCTTGGCGTGTGTGTCCATAGATCTCTGAATGTTACTGACCTTGGCGTGTGTGTCCATAGATCTCTGAATGTTACTGACCTTGGCGTGTGTGTCCATAGATCTCTGAATGTTACTGACCTTGGCGTGTGTGTCCATAGATCTCTGAATGTTACTGACCTTGGCGTGTGTGTCCATAGATCTCTGAATGTTACTGACCTTGGCGTGTGTGTCCATAGATCTCTGAATGTTACTGACCTTGGCGTGTGTGTCCATAGATCTCTGAATGTTACTGACCTTGGCGTGTGTGTCCATAGATCTCTGAATGTTACTGACCTTGGCGTGTGTGTCCATAGATCTCTGAATGTTACTGACCTTGGCGTGTGTGTCCATAGATCTCTGAATGTTACTGACCTTGGCGTGTGTGTCCATAGATCTCTGAATGTTACTGACCTTGGCGTGTGTGTCCATAGATCTCTGAATGTTACTGACCTTGGCGTGTGTGTCCATAGATCTCTGAATGTTACTGACCTTGGCGTGTGTGTCCATAGATCTCTGAATGTTACTGACCTTGGCGTGTGTGTCCATAGATCTCTGAATGTTACTGACCTTGGCGTGTGTGTCCATAGATCTCTGAATGTTACTGACCTTGGCGTGTGTGTCCATAGATCTCTGAATGTTACTGACCTTGGCGTGTGTGTCCATAGATCTCTGAATGTTACTGACCTTGGCGTGTGTGTCCATAGATCTCTGAATGTTACTGACCTTGGCGTGTGTGTCCATAGATCTCTGAATGTTACTGACCTTGGCGTGTGTGTCCATAGATCTCTGAATGTTACTGACCTTGGCGTGTGTGTCCATAGATCTCTGAATGTTACTGACCTTGGCGTGTGTGTCCATAGATCTCTGAATGTTACTGACCTTGGCGTGTGTGTCCATAGATCTCTGAATGTTACTGACCTTGGCGTGTGTGTCCATAGATCTCTGAATGTTACTGACCTTGGCGTGTGTGTCCATAGATCTCTGAATGTTACTGACCTTGGCGTGTGTGTCCATAGATCTCTGAATGTTACTGACCTTGGCGTGTGTGTCCATAGATCTCTGAATGTTACTGACCTTGGCGTGTGTGTCCATAGATCTCTGAATGTTACTGACCTTGGCGTGTGTGTCCATAGATCTCTGAATGTTACTGACCTTGGCGTGTGTGTCCATAGATCTCTGAATGTTACTGACCTTGGCGTGTGTGTCCATAGATCTCTGAATGTTACTGACCTTGGCGTGTGTGTCCATAGATCTCTGAATGTTACTGACCTTGGCGTGTGTGTCCATAGATCTCTGAATGTTACTGACCTTGGCGTGTGTGTCCATAGATCTCTGAATGTTACTGACCTTGGCGTGTGTGTCCATAGATCTCTGAATGTTACTGACCTTGGCGTGTGTGTCCATAGATCTCTGAATGTTACTGACCTTGGCGTGTGTGTCCATAGATCTCTGAATGTTACTGACCTTGGCGTGTGTGTCCATAGATCTCTGAATGTTACTGACCTTGGCGTGTGTGTCCATAGATCTCTGAATGTTACTGACCTTGGCGTGTGTGTCCATAGATCTCTGAATGTTACTGACCTTGGCGTGTGTGTCCATAGATCTCTGAATGTTACTGACCTTGGCGTGTGTGTCCATAGATCTCTGAATGTTACTGACCTTGGCGTGTGTGTCCATAGATCTCTGAATGTTACTGACCTTGGCGTGTGTGTCCATAGATCTCTGAATGTTACTGACCTTGGCGTGTGTGTCCATAGATCTCTGAATGTTACTGACCTTGGCGTGTGTGTCCATAGATCTCTGAATGTTACTGACCTTGGCGTGTGTGTCCATAGATCTCTGAATGTTACTGACCTTGGCGTGTGTGTCCATAGATCTCTGAATGTTACTGACCTTGGCGTGTGTGTCCATAGATCTCTGAATGTTACTGACCTTGGCGTGTGTGTCCATAGATCTCTGAATGTTACTGACCTTGGCGTGTGTGTCCATAGATCTCTGAATGTTACTGACCTTGGCGTGTGTGTCCATAGATCTCTGAATGTTACTGACCTTGGCGTGTGTGTCCATAGATCTCTGAATGTTACTGACCTTGGCGTGTGTGTCCATAGATCTCTGAATGTTACTGACCTTGGCGTGTGTGTCCATAGATCTCTGAATGTTACTGACCTTGGCGTGTGTGTCCATAGATCTCTGAATGTTACTGACCTTGGCGTGTGTGTCCATAGATCTCTGAATGTTACTGACCTTGGCGTGTGTGTCCATAGATCTCTGAATGTTACTGACCTTGGCGTGTGTGTCCATAGATCTCTGAATGTTACTGACCTTGGCGTGTGTGTCCATAGATCTCTGAATGTTACTGACCTTGGCGTGTGTGTCCATAGATCTCTGAATGTTACTGACCTTGGCGTGTGTGTCCATAGATCTCTGAATGTTACTGACCTTGGCGTGTGTGTCCATAGATCTCTGAATGTTACTGACCTTGGCGTGTGTGTCCATAGATCTCTGAATGTTACTGACCTTGGCGTGTGTGTCCATAGATCTCTGAATGTTACTGACCTTGGCGTGTGTGTCCATAGATCTCTGAATGTTACTGACCTTGGCGTGTGTGTCCATAGATCTCTGAATGTTACTGACCTTGGCGTGTGTGTCCATAGATCTCTGAATGTTACTGACCTTGGCGTGTGTGTCCATAGATCTCTGAATGTTACTGACCTTGGCGTGTGTGTCCATAGATCTCTGAATGTTACTGACCTTGGCGTGTGTGTCCATAGATCTCTGAATGTTACTGACCTTGGCGTGTGTGTCCATAGATCT
Source organism: Carcharodon carcharias (assembly GCF_017639515.1). Taxonomy (NCBI): domain Eukaryota; kingdom Metazoa; phylum Chordata; class Chondrichthyes; order Lamniformes; family Lamnidae; genus Carcharodon; species Carcharodon carcharias. The sequence continues at coordinate 589,960 of NW_024470648.1, read as the reverse complement.
CTGAATGTTACTGACCTTGGCGTGTGTGTCCATAGATCTCTGAATGTTACTGACCTTGGCGTGTGTGTCCATAGATCTCTGAATGTTACTGACCTTGGCGTGTGTGTCCATAGATCTCTGAATGTTACTGACCTTGGCGTGTGTGTCCATAGATCTCTGAATGTTACTGACCTTGGCGTGTGTGTCCATAGATCTCTGAATGTTACTGACCTTGGCGTGTGTGTCCATAGATCTCTGAATGTTACTGACCTTGGCGTGTGTGTCCATAGATCTCTGAATGTTACTGACCTTGGCGTGTGTGTCCATAGATCTCTGAATGTTACTGACCTTGGCGTGTGTGTCCATAGATCTCTGAATGTTACTGACCTTGGCGTGTGTGTCCATAGATCTCTGAATGTTACTGACCTTGGCGTGTGTGTCCATAGATCTCTGAATGTTACTGACCTTGGCGTGTGTGTCCATAGATCTCTGAATGTTACTGACCTTGGCGTGTGTGTCCATAGATCTCTGAATGTTACTGACCTTGGCGTGTGTGTCCATAGATCTCTGAATGTTACTGACCTTGGCGTGTGTGTCCATAGATCTCTGAATGTTACTGACCTTGGCGTGTGTGTCCATAGATCTCTGAATGTTACTGACCTTGGCGTGTGTGTCCATAGATCTCTGAATGTTACTGACCTTGGCGTGTGTGTCCATAGATCTCTGAATGTTACTGACCTTGGCGTGTGTGTCCATAGATCTCTGAATGTTACTGACCTTGGCGTGTGTGTCCATAGATCTCTGAATGTTACTGACCTTGGCGTGTGTGTCCATAGATCTCTGAATGTTACTGACCTTGGCGTGTGTGTCCATAGATCTCTGAATGTTACTGACCTTGGCGTGTGTGTCCATAGATCTCTGAATGTTACTGACCTTGGCGTGTGTGTCCATAGATCTCTGAATGTTACTGACCTTGGCGTGTGTGTCCATAGATCTCTGAATGTTACTGACCTTGGCGTGTGTGTCCATAGATCTCTGAATGTTACTGACCTTGGCGTGTGTGTCCATAGATCTCTGAATGTTACTGACCTTGGCGTGTGTGTCCATAGATCTCTGAATGTTACTGACCTTGGCGTGTGTGTCCATAGATCTCTGAATGTTACTGACCTTGGCGTGTGTGTCCATAGATCTCTGAATGTTACTGACCTTGGCGTGTGTGTCCATAGATCTCTGAATGTTACTGACCTTGGCGTGTGTGTCCATAGATCTCTGAATGTTACTGACCTTGGCGTGTGTGTCCATAGATCTCTGAATGTTACTGACCTTGGCGTGTGTGTCCATAGATCTCTGAATGTTACTGACCTTGGCGTGTGTGTCCATAGATCTCTGAATGTTACTGACCTTGGCGTGTGTGTCCATAGATCTCTGAATGTTACTGACCTTGGCGTGTGTGTCCATAGATCTCTGAATGTTACTGACCTTGGCGTGTGTGTCCATAGATCTCTGAATGTTACTGACCTTGGCGTGTGTGTCCATAGATCTCTGAATGTTACTGACCTTGGCGTGTGTGTCCATAGATCTCTGAATGTTACTGACCTTGGCGTGTGTGTCCATAGATCTCTGAATGTTACTGACCTTGGCGTGTGTGTCCATAGATCTCTGAATGTTACTGACCTTGGCGTGTGTGTCCATAGATCTCTGAATGTTACTGACCTTGGCGTGTGTGTCCATAGATCTCTGAATGTTACTGACCTTGGCGTGTGTGTCCATAGATCTCTGAATGTTACTGACCTTGGCGTGTGTGTCCATAGATCTCTGAATGTTACTGACCTTGGCGTGTGTGTCCATAGATCTCTGAATGTTACTGACCTTGGCGTGTGTGTCCATAGATCTCTGAATGTTACTGACCTTGGCGTGTGTGTCCATAGATCTCTGAATGTTACTGACCTTGGCGTGTGTGTCCATAGATCTCTGAATGTTACTGACCTTGGCGTGTGTGTCCATAGATCTCTGAATGTTACTGACCTTGGCGTGTGTGTCCATAGATCTCTGAATGTTACTGACCTTGGCGTGTGTGTCCATAGATCTCTGAATGTTACTGACCTTGGCGTGTGTGTCCATAGATCTCTGAATGTTACTGACCTTGGCGTGTGTGTCCATAGATCTCTGAATGTTACTGACCTTGGCGTGTGTGTCCATAGATCTCTGAATGTTACTGACCTTGGCGTGTGTGTCCATAGATCTCTGAATGTTACTGACCTTGGCGTGTGTGTCCATAGATCTCTGAATGTTACTGACCTTGGCGTGTGTGTCCATAGATCTCTGAATGTTACTGACCTTGGCGTGTGTGTCCATAGATCTCTGAATGTTACTGACCTTGGCGTGTGTGTCCATAGATCTCTGAATGTTACTGACCTTGGCGTGTGTGTCCATAGATCTCTGAATGTTACTGACCTTGGCGTGTGTGTCCATAGATCTCTGAATGTTACTGACCTTGGCGTGTGTGTCCATAGATCTCTGAATGTTACTGACCTTGGCGTGTGTGTCCATAGATCTCTGAATGTTACTGACCTTGGCGTGTGTGTCCATAGATCTCTGAATGTTACTGACCTTGGCGTGTGTGTCCATAGATCTCTGAATGTTACTGACCTTGGCGTGTGTGTCCATAGATCTCTGAATGTTACTGACCTTGGCGTGTGTGTCCATAGATCTCTGAATGTTACTGACCTTGGCGTGTGTGTCCATAGATCTCTGAATGTTACTGACCTTGGCGTGTGTGTCCATAGATCTCTGAATGTTACTGACCTTGGCGTGTGTGTCCATAGATCTCTGAATGTTACTGACCTTGGCGTGTGTGTCCATAGATCTCTGAATGTTACTGACCTTGGCGTGTGTGTCCATAGATCTCTGAATGTTACTGACCTTGGCGTGTGTGTCCATAGATCTCTGAATGTTACTGACCTTGGCGTGTGTGTCCATAGATCTCTGAATGTTACTGACCTTGGCGTGTGTGTCCATAGATCTCTGAATGTTACTGACCTTGGCGTGTGTGTCCATAGATCTCTGAATGTTACTGACCTTGGCGTGTGTGTCCATAGATCTCTGAATGTTACTGACCTTGGCGTGTGTGTCCATAGATCTCTGAATGTTACTGACCTTGGCGTGTGTGTCCATAGATCTCTGAATGTTACTGACCTTGGCGTGTGTGTCCATAGATCTCTGAATGTTACTGACCTTGGCGTGTGTGTCCATAGATCTCTGAATGTTACTGACCTTGGCGTGTGTGTCCATAGATCTCTGAATGTTACTGACCTTGGCGTGTGTGTCCATAGATCTCTGAATGTTACTGACCTTGGCGTGTGTGTCCATAGATCTCTGAATGTTACTGACCTTGGCGTGTGTGTCCATAGATCTCTGAATGTTACTGACCTTGGCGTGTGTGTCCATAGATCTCTGAATGTTACTGACCTTGGCGTGTGTGTCCATAGATCTCTGAATGTTACTGACCTTGGCGTGTGTGTCCATAGATCTCTGAATGTTACTGACCTTGGCGTGTGTGTCCATAGATCTCTGAATGTTACTGACCTTGGCGTGTGTGTCCATAGATCTCTGAATGTTACTGACCTTGGCGTGTGTGTCCATAGATCTCTGAATGTTACTGACCTTGGCGTGTGTGTCCATAGATCTCTGAATGTTACTGACCTTGGCGTGTGTGTCCATAGATCTCTGAATGTTACTGACCTTGGCGTGTGTGTCCATAGATCTCTGAATGTTACTGACCTTGGCGTGTGTGTCCATAGATCTCTGAATGTTACTGACCTTGGCGTGTGTGTCCATAGATCTCTGAATGTTACTGACCTTGGCGTGTGTGTCCATAGATCTCTGAATGTTACTGACCTTGGCGTGTGTGTCCATAGATCTCTGAATGTTACTGACCTTGGCGTGTGTGTCCATAGATCTCTGAATGTTACTGACCTTGGCGTGTGTGTCCATAGATCTCTGAATGTTACTGACCTTGGCGTGTGTGTCCATAGATCTCTGAATGTTACTGACCTTGGCGTGTGTGTCCATAGATCTCTGAATGTTACTGACCTTGGCGTGTGTGTCCATAGATCTCTGAATGTTACTGACCTTGGCGTGTGTGTCCATAGATCTCTGAATGTTACTGACCTTGGCGTGTGTGTCCATAGATCTCTGAATGTTACTGACCTTGGCGTGTGTGTCCATAGATCTCTGAATGTTACTGACCTTGGCGTGTGTGTCCATAGATCTCTGAATGTTACTGACCTTGGCGTGTGTGTCCATAGATCTCTGAATGTTACTGACCTTGGCGTGTGTGTCCATAGATCTCTGAATGTTACTGACCTTGGCGTGTGTGTCCATAGATCTCTGAATGTTACTGACCTTGGCGTGTGTGTCCATAGATCTCTGAATGTTACTGACCTTGGCGTGTGTGTCCATAGATCTCTGAATGTTACTGACCTTGGCGTGTGTGTCCATAGATCTCTGAATGTTACTGACCTTGGCGTGTGTGTCCATAGATCTCTGAATGTTACTGACCTTGGCGTGTGTGTCCATAGATCTCTGAATGTTACTGACCTTGGCGTGTGTGTCCATAGATCTCTGAATGTTACTGACCTTGGCGTGTGTGTCCATAGATCTCTGAATGTTACTGACCTTGGCGTGTGTGTCCATAGATCTCTGAATGTTACTGACCTTGGCGTGTGTGTCCATAGATCTCTGAATGTTACTGACCTTGGCGTGTGTGTCCATAGATCTCTGAATGTTACTGACCTTGGCGTGTGTGTCCATAGATCTCTGAATGTTACTGACCTTGGCGTGTGTGTCCATAGATCTCTGAATGTTACTGACCTTGGCGTGTGTGTCCATAGATCTCTGAATGTTACTGACCTTGGCGTGTGTGTCCATAGATCTCTGAATGTTACTGACCTTGGCGTGTGTGTCCATAGATCTCTGAATGTTACTGACCTTGGCGTGTGTGTCCATAGATCTCTGAATGTTACTGACCTTGGCGTGTGTGTCCATAGATCTCTGAATGTTACTGACCTTGGCGTGTGTGTCCATAGATCTCTGAATGTTACTGACCTTGGCGTGTGTGTCCATAGATCTCTGAATGTTACTGACCTTGGCGTGTGTGTCCATAGATCTCTGAATGTTACTGACCTTGGCGTGTGTGTCCATAGATCTCTGAATGTTACTGACCTTGGCGTGTGTGTCCATAGATCTCTGAATGTTACTGACCTTGGCGTGTGTGTCCATAGATCTCTGAATGTTACTGACCTTGGCGTGTGTGTCCATAGATCTCTGAATGTTACTGACCTTGGCGTGTGTGTCCATAGATCTCTGAATGTTACTGACCTTGGCGTGTGTGTCCATAGATCTCTGAATGTTACTGACCTTGGCGTGTGTGTCCATAGATCTCTGAATGTTACTGACCTTGGCGTGTGTGTCCATAGATCTCTGAATGTTACTGACCTTGGCGTGTGTGTCCATAGATCTCTGAATGTTACTGACCTTGGCGTGTGTGTCCATAGATCTCTGAATGTTACTGACCTTGGCGTGTGTGTCCATAGATCTCTGAATGTTACTGACCTTGGCGTGTGTGTCCATAGATCTCTGAATGTTACTGACCTTGGCGTGTGTGTCCATAGATCTCTGAATGTTACTGACCTTGGCGTGTGTGTCCATAGATCTCTGAATGTTACTGACCTTGGCGTGTGTGTCCATAGATCTCTGAATGTTACTGACCTTGGCGTGTGTGTCCATAGATCTCTGAATGTTACTGACCTTGGCGTGTGTGTCCATAGATCTCTGAATGTTACTGACCTTGGCGTGTGTGTCCATAGATCTCTGAATGTTACTGACCTTGGCGTGTGTGTCCATAGATCTCTGAATGTTACTGACCTTGGCGTGTGTGTCCATAGATCTCTGAATGTTACTGACCTTGGCGTGTGTGTCCATAGATCTCTGAATGTTACTGACCTTGGCGTGTGTGTCCATAGATCTCTGAATGTTACTGACCTTGGCGTGTGTGTCCATAGATCTCTGAATGTTACTGACCTTGGCGTGTGTGTCCATAGATCTCTGAATGTTACTGACCTTGGCGTGTGTGTCCATAGATCTCTGAATGTTACTGACCTTGGCGTGTGTGTCCATAGATCTCTGAATGTTACTGACCTTGGCGTGTGTGTCCATAGATCTCTGAATGTTACTGACCTTGGCGTGTGTGTCCATAGATCTCTGAATGTTACTGACCTTGGCGTGTGTGTCCATAGATCTCTGAATGTTACTGACCTTGGCGTGTGTGTCCATAGATCTCTGAATGTTACTGACCTTGGCGTGTGTGTCCATAGATCTCTGAATGTTACTGACCTTGGCGTGTGTGTCCATAGATCTCTGAATGTTACTGACCTTGGCGTGTGTGTCCATAGATCTCTGAATGTTACTGACCTTGGCGTGTGTGTCCATAGATCTCTGAATGTTACTGACCTTGGCGTGTGTGTCCATAGATCTCTGAATGTTACTGACCTTGGCGTGTGTGTCCATAGATCTCTGAATGTTACTGACCTTGGCGTGTGTGTCCATAGATCTCTGAATGTTACTGACCTTGGCGTGTGTGTCCATAGATCTCTGAATGTTACTGACCTTGGCGTGTGTGTCCATAGATCTCTGAATGTTACTGACCTTGGCGTGTGTGTCCATAGATCTCTGAATGTTACTGACCTTGGCGTGTGTGTCCATAGATCTCTGAATGTTACTGACCTTGGCGTGTGTGTCCATAGATCTCTGAATGTTACTGACCTTGGCGTGTGTGTCCATAGATCTCTGAATGTTACTGACCTTGGCGTGTGTGTCCATAGATCTCTGAATGTTACTGACCTTGGCGTGTGTGTCCATAGATCTCTGAATGTTACTGACCTTGGCGTGTGTGTCCATAGATCTCTGAATGTTACTGACCTTGGCGTGTGTGTCCATAGATCTCTGAATGTTACTGACCTTGGCGTGTGTGTCCATAGATCTCTGAATGTTACTGACCTTGGCGTGTGTGTCCATAGATCTCTGAATGTTACTGACCTTGGCGTGTGTGTCCATAGATCTCTGAATGTTACTGACCTTGGCGTGTGTGTCCATAGATCTCTGAATGTTACTGACCTTGGCGTGTGTGTCCATAGATCTCTGAATGTTACTGACCTTGGCGTGTGTGTCCATAGATCTCTGAATGTTACTGACCTTGGCGTGTGTGTCCATAGATCTCTGAATGTTACTGACCTTGGCGTGTGTGTCCATAGATCTCTGAATGTTACTGACCTTGGCGTGTGTGTCCATAGATCTCTGAATGTTACTGACCTTGGCGTGTGTGTCCATAGATCTCTGAATGTTACTGACCTTGGCGTGTGTGTCCATAGATCTCTGAATGTTACTGACCTTGGCGTGTGTGTCCATAGATCTCTGAATGTTACTGACCTTGGCGTGTGTGTCCATAGATCTCTGAATGTTACTGACCTTGGCGTGTGTGTCCATAGATCTCTGAATGTTACTGACCTTGGCGTGTGTGTCCATAGATCTCTGAATGTTACTGACCTTGGCGTGTGTGTCCATAGATCTCTGAATGTTACTGACCTTGGCGTGTGTGTCCATAGATCTCTGAATGTTACTGACCTTGGCGTGTGTGTCCATAGATCTCTGAATGTTACTGACCTTGGCGTGTGTGTCCATAGATCTCTGAATGTTACTGACCTTGGCGTGTGTGTCCATAGATCTCTGAATGTTACTGACCTTGGCGTGTGTGTCCATAGATCTCTGAATGTTACTGACCTTGGCGTGTGTGTCCATAGATCTCTGAATGTTACTGACCTTGGCGTGTGTGTCCATAGATCTCTGAATGTTACTGACCTTGGCGTGTGTGTCCATAGATCTCTGAATGTTACTGACCTTGGCGTGTGTGTCCATAGATCTCTGAATGTTACTGACCTTGGCGTGTGTGTCCATAGATCTCTGAATGTTACTGACCTTGGCGTGTGTGTCCATAGATCTCTGAATGTTACTGACCTTGGCGTGTGTGTCCATAGATCTCTGAATGTTACTGACCTTGGCGTGTGTGTCCATAGATCTCTGAATGTTACTGACCTTGGCGTGTGTGTCCATAGATCTCTGAATGTTACTGACCTTGGCGTGTGTGTCCATAGATCTCTGAATGTTACTGACCTTGGCGTGTGTGTCCATAGATCTCTGAATGTTACTGACCTTGGCGTGTGTGTCCATAGATCTCTGAATGTTACTGACCTTGGCGTGTGTGTCCATAGATCTCTGAATGTTACTGACCTTGGCGTGTGTGTCCATAGATCTCTGAATGTTACTGACCTTGGCGTGTGTGTCCATAGATCTCTGAATGTTACTGACCTTGGCGTGTGTGTCCATAGATCTCTGAATGTTACTGACCTTGGCGTGTGTGTCCATAGATCTCTGAATGTTACTGACCTTGGCGTGTGTGTCCATAGATCTCTGAATGTTACTGACCTTGGCGTGTGTGTCCATAGATCTCTGAATGTTACTGACCTTGGCGTGTGTGTCCATAGATCTCTGAATGTTACTGACCTTGGCGTGTGTGTCCATAGATCTCTGAATGTTACTGACCTTGGCGTGTGTGTCCATAGATCTCTGAATGTTACTGACCTTGGCGTGTGTGTCCATAGATCTCTGAATGTTACTGACCTTGGCGTGTGTGTCCATAGATCTCTGAATGTTACTGACCTTGGCGTGTGTGTCCATAGATCTCTGAATGTTACTGACCTTGGCGTGTGTGTCCATAGATCTCTGAATGTTACTGACCTTGGCGTGTGTGTCCATAGATCTCTGAATGTTACTGACCTTGGCGTGTGTGTCCATAGATCTCTGAATGTTACTGACCTTGGCGTGTGTGTCCATAGATCTCTGAATGTTACTGACCTTGGCGTGTGTGTCCATAGATCTCTGAATGTTACTGACCTTGGCGTGTGTGTCCATAGATCTCTGAATGTTACTGACCTTGGCGTGTGTGTCCATAGATCTCTGAATGTTACTGACCTTGGCGTGTGTGTCCATAGATCTCTGAATGTTACTGACCTTGGCGTGTGTGTCCATAGATCTCTGAATGTTACTGACCTTGGCGTGTGTGTCCATAGATCTCTGAATGTTACTGACCTTGGCGTGTGTGTCCATAGATCTCTGAATGTTACTGACCTTGGCGTGTGTGTCCATAGATCTCTGAATGTTACTGACCTTGGCGTGTGTGTCCATAGATCTCTGAATGTTACTGACCTTGGCGTGTGTGTCCATAGATCTCTGAATGTTACTGACCTTGGCGTGTGTGTCCATAGATCTCTGAATGTTACTGACCTTGGCGTGTGTGTCCATAGATCTCTGAATGTTACTGACCTTGGCGTGTGTGTCCATAGATCTCTGAATGTTACTGACCTTGGCGTGTGTGTCCATAGATCTCTGAATGTTACTGACCTTGGCGTGTGTGTCCATAGATCTCTGAATGTTACTGACCTTGGCGTGTGTGTCCATAGATCTCTGAATGTTACTGACCTTGGCGTGTGTGTCCATAGATCTCTGAATGTTACTGACCTTGGCGTGTGTGTCCATAGATCTCTGAATGTTACTGACCTTGGCGTGTGTGTCCATAGATCTCTGAATGTTACTGACCTTGGCGTGTGTGTCCATAGATCTCTGAATGTTACTGACCTTGGCGTGTGTGTCCATAGATCTCTGAATGTTACTGACCTTGGCGTGTGTGTCCATAGATCTCTGAATGTTACTGACCTTGGCGTGTGTGTCCATAGATCTCTGAATGTTACTGACCTTGGCGTGTGTGTCCATAGATCTCTGAATGTTACTGACCTTGGCGTGTGTGTCCATAGATCTCTGAATGTTACTGACCTTGGCGTGTGTGTCCATAGATCTCTGAATGTTACTGACCTTGGCGTGTGTGTCCATAGATCTCTGAATGTTACTGACCTTGGCGTGTGTGTCCATAGATCTCTGAATGTTACTGACCTTGGCGTGTGTGTCCATAGATCTCTGAATGTTACTGACCTTGGCGTGTGTGTCCATAGATCTCTGAATGTTACTGACCTTGGCGTGTGTGTCCATAGATCTCTGAATGTTACTGACCTTGGCGTGTGTGTCCATAGATCTCTGAATGTTACTGACCTTGGCGTGTGTGTCCATAGATCTCTGAATGTTACTGACCTTGGCGTGTGTGTCCATAGATCTCTGAATGTTACTGACCTTGGCGTGTGTGTCCATAGATCTCTGAATGTTACTGACCTTGGCGTGTGTGTCCATAGATCTCTGAATGTTACTGACCTTGGCGTGTGTGTCCATAGATCTCTGAATGTTACTGACCTTGGCGTGTGTGTCCATAGATCTCTGAATGTTACTGACCTTGGCGTGTGTGTCCATAGATCTCTGAATGTTACTGACCTTGGCGTGTGTGTCCATAGATCTCTGAATGTTACTGACCTTGGCGTGTGTGTCCATAGATCTCTGAATGTTACTGACCTTGGCGTGTGTGTCCATAGATCTCTGAATGTTACTGACCTTGGCGTGTGTGTCCATAGATCTCTGAATGTTACTGACCTTGGCGTGTGTGTCCATAGATCTCTGAATGTTACTGACCTTGGCGTGTGTGTCCATAGATCTCTGAATGTTACTGACCTTGGCGTGTGTGTCCATAGATCTCTGAATGTTACTGACCTTGGCGTGTGTGTCCATAGATCTCTGAATGTTACTGACCTTGGCGTGTGTGTCCATAGATCTCTGAATGTTACTGACCTTGGCGTGTGTGTCCATAGATCTCTGAATGTTACTGACCTTGGCGTGTGTGTCCATAGATCTCTGAATGTTACTGACCTTGGCGTGTGTGTCCATAGATCTCTGAATGTTACTGACCTTGGCGTGTGTGTCCATAGATCTCTGAATGTTACTGACCTTGGCGTGTGTGTCCATAGATCTCTGAATGTTACTGACCTTGGCGTGTGTGTCCATAGATCTCTGAATGTTACTGACCTTGGCGTGTGTGTCCATAGATCTCTGAATGTTACTGACCTTGGCGTGTGTGTCCATAGATCTCTGAATGTTACTGACCTTGGCGTGTGTGTCCATAGATCTCTGAATGTTACTGACCTTGGCGTGTGTGTCCATAGATCTCTGAATGTTACTGACCTTGGCGTGTGTGTCCATAGATCTCTGAATGTTACTGACCTTGGCGTGTGTGTCCATAGATCTCTGAATGTTACTGACCTTGGCGTGTGTGTCCATAGATCTCTGAATGTTACTGACCTTGGCGTGTGTGTCCATAGATCTCTGAATGTTACTGACCTTGGCGTGTGTGTCCATAGATCTCTGAATGTTACTGACCTTGGCGTGTGTGTCCATAGATCTCTGAATGTTACTGACCTTGGCGTGTGTGTCCATAGATCTCTGAATGTTACTGACCTTGGCGTGTGTGTCCATAGATCTCTGAATGTTACTGACCTTGGCGTGTGTGTCCATAGATCTCTGAATGTTACTGACCTTGGCGTGTGTGTCCATAGATCTCTGAATGTTACTGACCTTGGCGTGTGTGTCCATAGATCTCTGAATGTTACTGACCTTGGCGTGTGTGTCCATAGATCTCTGAATGTTACTGACCTTGGCGTGTGTGTCCATAGATCTCTGAATGTTACTGACCTTGGCGTGTGTGTCCATAGATCTCTGAATGTTACTGACCTTGGCGTGTGTGTCCATAGATCTCTGAATGTTACTGACCTTGGCGTGTGTGTCCATAGATCTCTGAATGTTACTGACCTTGGCGTGTGTGTCCATAGATCTCTGAATGTTACTGACCTTGGCGTGTGTGTCCATAGATCTCTGAATGTTACTGACCTTGGCGTGTGTGTCCATAGATCTCTGAATGTTACTGACCTTGGCGTGTGTGTCCATAGATCTCTGAATGTTACTGACCTTGGCGTGTGTGTCCATAGATCTCTGAATGTTACTGACCTTGGCGTGTGTGTCCATAGATCTCTGAATGTTACTGACCTTGGCGTGTGTGTCCATAGATCTCTGAATGTTACTGACCTTGGCGTGTGTGTCCATAGATCTCTGAATGTTACTGACCTTGGCGTGTGTGTCCATAGATCTCTGAATGTTACTGACCTTGGCGTGTGTGTCCATAGATCTCTGAATGTTACTGACCTTGGCGTGTGTGTCCATAGATCTCTGAATGTTACTGACCTTGGCGTGTGTGTCCATAGATCTCTGAATGTTACTGACCTTGGCGTGTGTGTCCATAGATCTCTGAATGTTACTGACCTTGGCGTGTGTGTCCATAGATCTCTGAATGTTACTGACCTTGGCGTGTGTGTCCATAGATCTCTGAATGTTACTGACCTTGGCGTGTGTGTCCATAGATCTCTGAATGTTACTGACCTTGGCGTGTGTGTCCATAGATCTCTGAATGTTACTGACCTTGGCGTGTGTGTCCATAGATCTCTGAATGTTACTGACCTTGGCGTGTGTGTCCATAGATCTCTGAATGTTACTGACCTTGGCGTGTGTGTCCATAGATCTCTGAATGTTACTGACCTTGGCGTGTGTGTCCATAGATCTCTGAATGTTACTGACCTTGGCGTGTGTGTCCATAGATCTCTGAATGTTACTGACCTTGGCGTGTGTGTCCATAGATCTCTGAATGTTACTGACCTTGGCGTGTGTGTCCATAGATCTCTGAATGTTACTGACCTTGGCGTGTGTGTCCATAGATCTCTGAATGTTACTGACCTTGGCGTGTGTGTCCATAGATCTCTGAATGTTACTGACCTTGGCGTGTGTGTCCATAGATCTCTGAATGTTACTGACCTTGGCGTGTGTGTCCATAGATCTCTGAATGTTACTGACCTTGGCGTGTGTGTCCATAGATCTCTGAATGTTACTGACCTTGGCGTGTGTGTCCATAGATCTCTGAATGTTACTGACCTTGGCGTGTGTGTCCATAGATCTCTGAATGTTACTGACCTTGGCGTGTGTGTCCATAGATCTCTGAATGTTACTGACCTTGGCGTGTGTGTCCATAGATCTCTGAATGTTACTGACCTTGGCGTGTGTGTCCATAGATCTCTGAATGTTACTGACCTTGGCGTGTGTGTCCATAGATCTCTGAATGTTACTGACCTTGGCGTGTGTGTCCATAGATCTCTGAATGTTACTGACCTTGGCGTGTGTGTCCATAGATCTCTGAATGTTACTGACCTTGGCGTGTGTGTCCATAGATCTCTGAATGTTACTGACCTTGGCGTGTGTGTCCATAGATCTCTGAATGTTACTGACCTTGGCGTGTGTGTCCATAGATCTCTGAATGTTACTGACCTTGGCGTGTGTGTCCATAGATCTCTGAATGTTACTGACCTTGGCGTGTGTGTCCATAGATCTCTGAATGTTACTGACCTTGGCGTGTGTGTCCATAGATCTCTGAATGTTACTGACCTTGGCGTGTGTGTCCATAGATCTCTGAATGTTACTGACCTTGGCGTGTGTGTCCATAGATCTCTGAATGTTACTGACCTTGGCGTGTGTGTCCATAGATCTCTGAATGTTACTGACCTTGGCGTGTGTGTCCATAGATCTCTGAATGTTACTGACCTTGGCGTGTGTGTCCATAGATCTCTGAATGTTACTGACCTTGGCGTGTGTGTCCATAGATCTCTGAATGTTACTGACCTTGGCGTGTGTGTCCATAGATCTCTGAATGTTACTGACCTTGGCGTGTGTGTCCATAGATCTCTGAATGTTACTGACCTTGGCGTGTGTGTCCATAGATCTCTGAATGTTACTGACCTTGGCGTGTGTGTCCATAGATCTCTGAATGTTACTGACCTTGGCGTGTGTGTCCATAGATCTCTGAATGTTACTGACCTTGGCGTGTGTGTCCATAGATCTCTGAATGTTACTGACCTTGGCGTGTGTGTCCATAGATCTCTGAATGTTACTGACCTTGGCGTGTGTGTCCATAGATCTCTGAATGTTACTGACCTTGGCGTGTGTGTCCATAGATCTCTGAATGTTACTGACCTTGGCGTGTGTGTCCATAGATCTCTGAATGTTACTGACCTTGGCGTGTGTGTCCATAGATCTCTGAATGTTACTGACCTTGGCGTGTGTGTCCATAGATCTCTGAATGTTACTGACCTTGGCGTGTGTGTCCATAGATCTCTGAATGTTACTGACCTTGGCGTGTGTGTCCATAGATCTCTGAATGTTACTGACCTTGGCGTGTGTGTCCATAGATCTCTGAATGTTACTGACCTTGGCGTGTGTGTCCATAGATCTCTGAATGTTACTGACCTTGGCGTGTGTGTCCATAGATCTCTGAATGTTACTGACCTTGGCGTGTGTGTCCATAGATCTCTGAATGTTACTGACCTTGGCGTGTGTGTCCATAGATCTCTGAATGTTACTGACCTTGGCGTGTGTGTCCATAGATCTCTGAATGTTACTGACCTTGGCGTGTGTGTCCATAGATCTCTGAATGTTACTGACCTTGGCGTGTGTGTCCATAGATCTCTGAATGTTACTGACCTTGGCGTGTGTGTCCATAGATCTCTGAATGTTACTGACCTTGGCGTGTGTGTCCATAGATCTCTGAATGTTACTGACCTTGGCGTGTGTGTCCATAGATCTCTGAATGTTACTGACCTTGGCGTGTGTGTCCATAGATCTCTGAATGTTACTGACCTTGGCGTGTGTGTCCATAGATCTCTGAATGTTACTGACCTTGGCGTGTGTGTCCATAGATCTCTGAATGTTACTGACCTTGGCGTGTGTGTCCATAGATCTCTGAATGTTACTGACCTTGGCGTGTGTGTCCATAGATCTCTGAATGTTACTGACCTTGGCGTGTGTGTCCATAGATCTCTGAATGTTACTGACCTTGGCGTGTGTGTCCATAGATCTCTGAATGTTACTGACCTTGGCGTGTGTGTCCATAGATCTCTGAATGTTACTGACCTTGGCGTGTGTGTCCATAGATCTCTGAATGTTACTGACCTTGGCGTGTGTGTCCATAGATCTCTGAATGTTACTGACCTTGGCGTGTGTGTCCATAGATCTCTGAATGTTACTGACCTTGGCGTGTGTGTCCATAGATCTCTGAATGTTACTGACCTTGGCGTGTGTGTGTGTGAATGTTACTGAATGTTGGCGTGTGTGTCCATAGATCTCTGAATGTTACTGACCTTGGCGTGTGTGTCCATAGATCTCTGAATGTTACTGACCTTGGCGTGTGTGTCCATAGATCTCTGAATGTTACTGATCTCTGCGTGTGTGTCCATAGATCTCTGAATGTTACTGACCTTGGCGTGTGTGTCCATAGATGTACTTGGACCTTGGCGTGTGTGTCCATAGATCTCTGAATGTTACTGACCTTGGCGTGTGTGTCCATAGATCTCTGAATGTTACTGACCTTGGCGTGTGTGTCCATAGATCTCTGAATGTTACTGACCTTGGCGTGTGTGTCCATAGATCTCTGAATGTTACTGACCTTGGCGTGTGTGTCCATAGATCTCTGAATGTTACTGACCTTGGCGTGTGTGTCCATAGATCTCTGAATGTTACTGACCTTGGCGTGTGTGTCCATAGATCTCTGAATGTTACTGACCTTGGCGTGTGTGTCCATAGATCTCTGAATGTTACTGACCTTGGCGTGTGTGTCCATAGATCTCTGAATGTTACTGACCTTGGCGTGTGTGTCCATAGATCTCTGAATGTTACTGACCTTGGCGTGTGTGTCCATAGATCTCTGAATGTTACTGACCTTGGCGTGTGTGTCCATAGATCTCTGAATGTTACTGACCTTGGCGTGTGTGTCCATAGATCTCTGAATGTTACTGACCTTGGCGTGTGTGTCCATAGATCTCTGAATGTTACTGACCTTGGCGTGTGTGTCCATAGATCTCTGAATGTTACTGACCTTGGCGTGTGTGTCCATAGATCTCTGAATGTTACTGACCTTGGCGTGTGTGTCCATAGATCTCTGAATGTTACTGACCTTGGCGTGTGTGTCCATAGATCTCTGAATGTTACTGACCTTGGCGTGTGTGTCCATAGATCTCTGAATGTTACTGACCTTGGCGTGTGTGTCCATAGATCTCTGAATGTTACTGACCTTGGCGTGTGTGTCCATAGATCTCTGAATGTTACTGACCTTGGCGTGTGTGTCCATAGATCTCTGAATGTTACTGACCTTGGCGTGTGTGTCCATAGATCTCTGAATGTTACTGACCTTGGCGTGTGTGTCCATAGATCTCTGAATGTTACTGACCTTGGCGTGTGTGTCCATAGATCTCTGAATGTTACTGACCTTGGCGTGTGTGTCCATAGATCTCTGAATGTTACTGACCTTGGCGTGTGTGTCCATAGATCTCTGAATGTTACTGACCTTGGCGTGTGTGTCCATAGATCTCTGAATGTTACTGACCTTGGCGTGTGTGTCCATAGATCTCTGAATGTTACTGACCTTGGCGTGTGTGTCCATAGATCTCTGAATGTTACTGACCTTGGCGTGTGTGTCCATAGATCTCTGAATGTTACTGACCTTGGCGTGTGTGTCCATAGATCTCTGAATGTTACTGACCTTGGCGTGTGTGTCCATAGATCTCTGAATGTTACTGACCTTGGCGTGTGTGTCCATAGATCTCTGAATGTTACTGACCTTGGCGTGTGTGTCCATAGATCTCTGAATGTTACTGACCTTGGCGTGTGTGTCCATAGATCTCTGAATGTTACTGACCTTGGCGTGTGTGTCCATAGATCTCTGAATGTTACTGACCTTGGCGTGTGTGTCCATAGATCTCTGAATGTTACTGACCTTGGCGTGTGTGTCCATAGATCTCTGAATGTTACTGACCTTGGCGTGTGTGTCCATAGATCTCTGAATGTTACTGACCTTGGCGTGTGTGTCCATAGATCTCTGAATGTTACTGACCTTGGCGTGTGTGTCCATAGATCTCTGAATGTTACTGACCTTGGCGTGTGTGTCCATAGATCTCTGAATGTTACTGACCTTGGCGTGTGTGTCCATAGATCTCTGAATGTTACTGACCTTGGCGTGTGTGTCCATAGATCTCTGAATGTTACTGACCTTGGCGTGTGTGTCCATAGATCTCTGAATGTTACTGACCTTGGCGTGTGTGTCCATAGATCTCTGAATGTTACTGACCTTGGCGTGTGTGTCCATAGATCTCTGAATGTTACTGACCTTGGCGTGTGTGTCCATAGATCTCTGAATGTTACTGACCTTGGCGTGTGTGTCCATAGATCTCTGAATGTTACTGACCTTGGCGTGTGTGTCCATAGATCTCTGAATGTTACTGACCTTGGCGTGTGTGTCCATAGATCTCTGAATGTTACTGACCTTGGCGTGTGTGTCCATAGATCTCTGAATGTTACTGACCTTGGCGTGTGTGTCCATAGATCTCTGAATGTTACTGACCTTGGCGTGTGTGTCCATAGATCTCTGAATGTTACTGACCTTGGCGTGTGTGTCCATAGATCTCTGAATGTTACTGACCTTGGCGTGTGTGTCCATAGATCTCTGAATGTTACTGACCTTGGCGTGTGTGTCCATAGATCTCTGAATGTTACTGACCTTGGCGTGTGTGTCCATAGATCTCTGAATGTTACTGACCTTGGCGTGTGTGTCCATAGATCTCTGAATGTTACTGACCTTGGCGTGTGTGTCCATAGATCTCTGAATGTTACTGACCTTGGCGTGTGTGTCCATAGATCTCTGAATGTTACTGACCTTGGCGTGTGTGTCCATAGATCTCTGAATGTTACTGACCTTGGCGTGTGTGTCCATAGATCTCTGAATGTTACTGACCTTGGCGTGTGTGTCCATAGATCTCTGAATGTTACTGACCTTGGCGTGTGTGTCCATAGATCTCTGAATGTTACTGACCTTGGCGTGTGTGTCCATAGATCTCTGAATGTTACTGACCTTGGCGTGTGTGTCCATAGATCTCTGAATGTTACTGACCTTGGCGTGTGTGTCCATAGATCTCTGAATGTTACTGACCTTGGCGTGTGTGTCCATAGATCTCTGAATGTTACTGACCTTGGCGTGTGTGTCCATAGATCTCTGAATGTTACTGACCTTGGCGTGTGTGTCCATAGATCTCTGAATGTTACTGACCTTGGCGTGTGTGTCCATAGATCTCTGAATGTTACTGACCTTGGCGTGTGTGTCCATAGATCTCTGAATGTTACTGACCTTGGCGTGTGTGTCCATAGATCTCTGAATGTTACTGACCTTGGCGTGTGTGTCCATAGATCTCTGAATGTTACTGACCTTGGCGTGTGTGTCCATAGATCTCTGAATGTTACTGACCTTGGCGTGTGTGTCCATAGATCTCTGAATGTTACTGACCTTGGCGTGTGTGTCCATAGATCTCTGAATGTTACTGACCTTGGCGTGTGTGTCCATAGATCTCTGAATGTTACTGACCTTGGCGTGTGTGTCCATAGATCTCTGAATGTTACTGACCTTGGCGTGTGTGTCCATAGATCTCTGAATGTTACTGACCTTGGCGTGTGTGTCCATAGATCTCTGAATGTTACTGACCTTGGCGTGTGTGTCCATAGATCTCTGAATGTTACTGACCTTGGCGTGTGTGTCCATAGATCTCTGAATGTTACTGACCTTGGCGTGTGTGTCCATAGATCTCTGAATGTTACTGACCTTGGCGTGTGTGTCCATAGATCTCTGAATGTTACTGACCTTGGCGTGTGTGTCCATAGATCTCTGAATGTTACTGACCTTGGCGTGTGTGTCCATAGATCTCTGAATGTTACTGACCTTGGCGTGTGTGTCCATAGATCTCTGAATGTTACTGACCTTGGCGTGTGTGTCCATAGATCTCTGAATGTTACTGACCTTGGCGTGTGTGTCCATAGATCTCTGAATGTTACTGACCTTGGCGTGTGTGTCCATAGATCTCTGAATGTTACTGACCTTGGCGTGTGTGTCCATAGATCTCTGAATGTTACTGACCTTGGCGTGTGTGTCCATAGATCTCTGAATGTTACTGACCTTGGCGTGTGTGTCCATAGATCTCTGAATGTTACTGACCTTGGCGTGTGTGTCCATAGATCTCTGAATGTTACTGACCTTGGCGTGTGTGTCCATAGATCTCTGAATGTTACTGACCTTGGCGTGTGTGTCCATAGATCTCTGAATGTTACTGACCTTGGCGTGTGTGTCCATAGATCTCTGAATGTTACTGACCTTGGCGTGTGTGTCCATAGATCTCTGAATGTTACTGACCTTGGCGTGTGTGTCCATAGATCTCTGAATGTTACTGACCTTGGCGTGTGTGTCCATAGATCTCTGAATGTTACTGACCTTGGCGTGTGTGTCCATAGATCTCTGAATGTTACTGACCTTGGCGTGTGTGTCCATAGATCTCTGAATGTTACTGACCTTGGCGTGTGTGTCCATAGATCTCTGAATGTTACTGACCTTGGCGTGTGTGTCCATAGATCTCTGAATGTTACTGACCTTGGCGTGTGTGTCCATAGATCTCTGAATGTTACTGACCTTGGCGTGTGTGTCCATAGATCTCTGAATGTTACTGACCTTGGCGTGTGTGTCCATAGATCTCTGAATGTTACTGACCTTGGCGTGTGTGTCCATAGATCTCTGAATGTTACTGACCTTGGCGTGTGTGTCCATAGATCTCTGAATGTTACTGACCTTGGCGTGTGTGTCCATAGATCTCTGAATGTTACTGACCTTGGCGTGTGTGTCCATAGATCTCTGAATGTTACTGACCTTGGCGTGTGTGTCCATAGATCTCTGAATGTTACTGACCTTGGCGTGTGTGTCCATAGATCTCTGAATGTTACTGACCTTGGCGTGTGTGTCCATAGATCTCTGAATGTTACTGACCTTGGCGTGTGTGTCCATAGATCTCTGAATGTTACTGACCTTGGCGTGTGTGTCCATAGATCTCTGAATGTTACTGACCTTGGCGTGTGTGTCCATAGATCTCTGAATGTTACTGACCTTGGCGTGTGTGTCCATAGATCTCTGAATGTTACTGACCTTGGCGTGTGTGTCCATAGATCTCTGAATGTTACTGACCTTGGCGTGTGTGTCCATAGATCTCTGAATGTTACTGACCTTGGCGTGTGTGTCCATAGATCTCTGAATGTTACTGACCTTGGCGTGTGTGTCCATAGATCTCTGAATGTTACTGACCTTGGCGTGTGTGTCCATAGATCTCTGAATGTTACTGACCTTGGCGTGTGTGTCCATAGATCTCTGAATGTTACTGACCTTGGCGTGTGTGTCCATAGATCTCTGAATGTTACTGACCTTGGCGTGTGTGTCCATAGATCTCTGAATGTTACTGACCTTGGCGTGTGTGTCCATAGATCTCTGAATGTTACTGACCTTGGCGTGTGTGTCCATAGATCTCTGAATGTTACTGACCTTGGCGTGTGTGTCCATAGATCTCTGAATGTTACTGACCTTGGCGTGTGTGTCCATAGATCTCTGAATGTTACTGCCTTGGCGTGTGTGTCCATAGATCTCTGAATGTTACTGACTTGGCGTGTGTGTCCATAGATCTCTGAATGTTACTGACCTTGGCGTGTGTGTCCATAGATCTCTGAATGTCTACTGCCTTGGCGTGTGTGTCCATAGATCTCTGAATGTTACTGGCCTTGGCGTGTGTGTCCATAGATCTCTGAATGTTACTGACCTTGGCGTGTGTGTCCATAGATCTCTGAATGTTACTGACCTTGGCGTGTGTGTCCATAGATCTCTGAATGTTACTGACCTTGGCGTGTGTGTCCATAGATCTCTGAATGTTACTGACCTTGGCGTGTGTGTCCATAGATCTCTGAATGTTACTGACCTTGGCGTGTGTGTCCATAGATCTCTGAATGTTACTGACCTTGGCGTGTGTGTCCATAGATCTCTGAATGTTACTGACCTTGGCGTGTGTGTCCATAGATCTCTGAATGTTACTGACCTTGGCGTGTGTGTCCATAGATCTCTGATTTTACTGACATGGCATGTGTGTCCATAGACCTCTGAATGTTACTGACCTTGGCGTGTGTGTCCATAGATCTCTGAATGTTACTGACCTTGGCGTGTGTGTCCATAGATCTCTGAATGTTACTGGACCTTGGCGTGTGTGTCCATAGATCTCTGAATGTTACTGGCCTTGGCGTGTGTGTCCATAGATCTCTGAATGTTACTGACCTTGGCGTGTGTGTCCATAGATCTCTGAATGTTACTGACCTTGGCGTGTGTGTCCATAGATCTCTGAATGTTACTGGACTTGGCGTGTGTGTCCATAGATCTCTGAATGTTACTGACCTTGGCGTGTGTGTCCATAGATCTCTGAATGTTACTGACTTGGCGTGTGTGTCCATAGATCTCTGAATGTTACTGACCTTGGCGTGTGTGTCCATAGATCTCTGAATGTTACTGCCCTGGCGTGTGTGTCCATAGATCTCTGAATGTTACTGAACTTGGCGTGTGTGTCCATAGATCTCTGAATGTTACTGACCTTGGCGTGAGTGTCCATAGATCTCTGAATGTTACTGACCTTGGCGTGTGTGTCCATAGATCTCTGAATGTTACTGACCTTGGCGTGTGTGTCCATAGATCTCTGAATGTTACTGACCTTGGCGTGTGTGTCCATAGATCGCTGAATGTTACTGACCTTGGCGTGTGTGTCCATAGATCTCTGAATGTTACTGACCTTGGCGTGTGTGTCCATAGATCTCTGAATGTTACTGACCTTGGCGTGTGTGTCCATAGATCTCTGAATGTTACTGACCTTGGCGTGTGTGTCCATAGATCTCTGAATGTTACTGACCTTGGCGTGTGTGTCCATAGATCTCTGAATGTTACTGACCTTGGCGTGTGTGTCCCATAGATCTCTGAATGTTACTGCCTTGGCGTGTGTGTCCATAGATCTCTGAATGTTACTGACCTTGGCGTGTGTGTCCATAGATCTCTGAATGTTACTGACCTTGGCGTGTGTGTCCATAGATCTCTGAATGTTACTGACCTTGGCGTGTGTGTCCATAGATCTCTGAATGTTACTGACCTTGGCGTGTGTGTCCATAGATCTCTGAATGTTACTGGACCTTGGCGTGTGTGTCCATAGATCTCTGAATGTTACTGACCTTGGCGTGTGTGTCCATAGATCTCTGAATGTTACTGACCTTGGCGTGTGTGTCCATAGATCTCTGAATGTTACTGACCTTGGCGTGTGTGTCCATAGATCTCTGAATGTTACTGACCTTGGCGTGTGTGTCCATAGATCTCTGAATGTTACTGACCTTGGCGTATGTGTCCATAGATCTCTGAATGTTACTGACCTTGGCGTGTGTGTCCATAGATCTCTGAATGTTACTGACCTTGGCGTGTGTGTCCATAGATCTACGAATGTTACTGAACTGGCGTGTGTGTCCATAGATCTCTGAATGCTACCGACCTTGGCGTGTGTGTCCATAGATCTCGGAATGTTACTGGACTTGGCGTGTGTGTCAATAGATCTCTGAATGTTACTGGCCTTGGCGTGTGTGTCCATAGATCTCTGAATGTTACTGACCTTGGCGTGTGTGTCCATAGATCTCTGAATGTTACTGACCTTGGCGTGTGTGTCCATAGATCTCTGAATGTTACTGACCTTGGCGTGTGTGTCCATAGATCTCTGAATGTTACTGACCTTGGCGTGTGTGTCCATAGATCTCTGAATGTTACTGACCTTGGCGTGTGTGTCCATAGATCTCTGAATGTTACTGACCTTGGCGTGTGTGTCCATAGATCTCTGAATGTTACTGACCTTGGCGTGTGTGTCCATAGATCTCTGAATGTTACTGACCTTGGCGTGTGTGTCCATAGATCTCTGAATGTTACTGACCTTGGCGTGTGTGTCCATAGATCTCTGAATGTTACTGACCTTGGCGTGTGTGTCCATAGATCTCTGAATGTTACTGACCTTGGCGTGTGTGTCCATAGATCTCTGAATGTTACTGACCTTGGCGTGTGTGTCCATAGATCTCTGAATGTTACTGACCTTGGCGTGTGTGTCCATAGATCTCTGAATGTTACTGACCTTGGCGTGTGTGTCCATAGATCTCTGAATGTTACTGACCTTGGCGTGTGTGTCCATAGATCTCTGAATGTTACTGACCTTGGCGTGTGTGTCCATAGATCTCTGAATGTTACTGACCTTGGCGTGTGTGTCCATAGATCTCTGAATGTTACTGACCTTGGCGTGTGTGTCCATAGATCTCTGAATGTTACTGGCCTTGGCGTGTGTGTCCATAGATCTCTGAATGTTACTGACCTTGGCGTGTGTGTCCATAGATCTCTGAATGTTACTGGCCTTGGCGTGAGTGTCCATAGATCTCTGAATGCTACTGGTCTTGGCGTATGTGTCCATAGATCTCTGAATGTTACTGACCTTGGCGTGTGTGTCCATAGATCTCTGAATTTTACTGACCTGGGGTGTGTGTCCATAGATCTCTGAATGTTACTGACCTTGGCGTGTGTGTCCAAAGATATCTGAATGTTACTGACCTTGGCGTGTGTGTCCATAGATCTCTGAATGTTACTGACCTTGGCGTGTGTGTCCATAGATCTCTGAATGTTACTGACCTTGGCGTGTGTGTCCATAGATCTCTGAATGTTACTGACCTTGGCGTGTGTGTCCATAGATCTCTGAATGTTACTGACCTTGGCGTGTGTGTCCATAGATCTCTGAATGTTACTGACCTTGGCGTGTGTGTCCATAGATCTCTGAATGTTACTGACCTTGGCGTGTGTGTCCATAGATCTCTGAATGTTACTGACCTTGGCGTGTGTGTCCATAGATCTCTGAATGTTACTGACCTTGGCGTGTGTGTCCATAGATCTCTGAATGTTACTGACCTTGGCGTGTGTGTCCATAGATCTCTGAATGTTACTGACCTTGGCGTGTGTGTCCATAGATCTCTGAATGTTACTGACCTTGGCGTGTGTGTCCATAGATCTCTGAATGTTACTGACCTTGGCGTGTGTGTCCATAGATCTCTGAATGTTACTGACCTTGGCGTGTGTGTCCATAGATCTCTGAATGTTACTGACCTTGGCGTGTGTGTCCATAGATCTCTGAATGTTACTGACCTTGGCGTGTGTGTCCATAGATCTCTGAATGTTACTGACCTTGGCGTGTGTGTCCATAGATCTCTGAATGTTACTGACCTTGGCGTGTGTGTCCATAGATCTCTGAATGTTACTGACCTTGGCGTGTGTGTCCATAGATCTCTGAATGTTACTGACCTTGGCGTGTGTGTCCATAGATCTCTGAATGTTACTGACCTTGGCGTGTGTGTCCATAGATCTCTGAATGTTACTGACCTTGGCGTGTGTGTCCATAGATCTCTGAATGTTACTGACCTTGGCGTGTGTGTCCATAGATCTCTGAATGTTACTGACCTTGGCGTGTGTGTCCATAGATCTCTGAATGTTACTGGACCTTGGCGTGTGTGTCCATAGATCTCTGAATGTTACTGACCTTGGTGTGTGTGTCCATAGATCTCTGAATGCTACTGACCTTGGCGTGTGTGTCCATAGATCTCTGAATGTTACTGACCTTGGCGTGTGTGTCCATAGATCTCTGAATGTTACTGACCTTGGCGTGTGTGTCCATAGATCTCTGAATGTTACTGACCTTGGCGTGTGTGTCCATAGATCTCTGAATGTTACTGGACTTGGCGTGTGTGTCAATAGATCTCTGAATGTTACTGACCTTGGCGTGTGTGTCCATAGATCTCTGAATGTTACTGACCTTGGCGTGTGTGTCCATAGATCTCTGAAAGTTACTGGACTTGGCGTGTGTGTCCATAGATCTCTGAATGTTACTGACCTTGGCGTGTGTGTCCATAGATCTCTGAATGTTACTGACCTTGGCGTGTGTGTCCATAGATCTCTGAATGTTACTGACCTTGGCGTGTGTGTCCATAGATCTCTGAATGTTACTGACCTTGGCGTGTGTGTCCATAGATCTCTGAATGTTACTGACCTTGGCGTGTGTGTCCATAGATCTCTGAATGTTACTGACCTTGGCGTGTGTGTCCATAGATCTCTGAATGTTACTGACCTTGGCGTGTGTGTCCATAGATCTCTGAATGTTACTGACCTTGGCGTGTGTGTCCATAGATCTCTGAATGTTACTGACCTTGGCGTGTGTGTCCATAGATCTCTGAATGTTACTGACCTTGGCGTGTGTGTCCATAGATCTCTGAATGTTACTGACCTTGGCGTGTGTGTCCATAGATCTCTGAATGTTACTGACCTTGGCGTGTGTGTCCATAGATCTCGGAATGTTACTGGACCTTGGCGAGTGTGTCCATAGATCTCTGAATGTTACTGACCTTGGCGTGTGTGTCCATAGATCTCTGAATGCTACTGGTCTTGGCGTATGTGTCCATAGATCTCTGAATGTTACTGACCTTGGCGTGTGTGTCCATAGATCTCTGAATGTTACTGGCCTTGGCGTGTGTGTCCATAGATCTCTGAATGTTACTGACCTTGGCGTGTGTGTCCATAGATCTCTGAATGTTACTGACCTTGGCGTGTGTGTCCATAGATCTCTGAATGTTACTGACCTTGGCGTGTGTGTCCATAGATCTCTGAATGTTACTGACCTTGGCGTGTGTGTCCATAGATCTCTGAATGTTACTGAACTTGGCGTGAGTGTCCATAGATCTCTGAATGTTACTGACCTTGGCGTGTGTGTCCACAGATCTCTGAATGTTACTGAACTTGGCGTGAGTGTCCATAGATCCCTGAATGTTACTGACCTTGGCGTGTGTGTCCATAGATCTCTGAATGTTACTGACCTTGGCGTGTGTGTCCATAGATCTCTGAATGCTACTGGTTTTGGCGTGTGTGTCCATAGATCTCTGAATGTTAGTGATCTTGGCGTGTGTGTCCATAGATCTCTGAATGTTACTGACCTTGGCGTGTGTGTCCATAGATCTCTGAATGTTACTGACCTTGGCGTGTGTGTCCATAGATCTCTGAATGTTACTGACCTTGGCGTGTGTGTCCATAGATCTCTGAATGTTACTGACCTTGGCGTGTGTGTCCATAGATCTCTGAATGCTACTGGTCTTGGCGTATGTGTCCATAGATCTCTGAATGTTACTGACCTTGGCGTGTGTGTCCATAGATCTCTGAATGTTACTGACCTTGGCGTGTGTGTCCATAGATCTCTGAATGTTACTGACCTTGGCGTGTGTGTCCATAGATCTCTGAATGTTACTGACCTTGGCGTGTGTGTCCATAGATCTCTGAATGCTACTGGTCTTGGCGTATGTGTCCATAGATGTCTGAATTTTACTGACCTTGGCGTGTGTGTCCATAGATCTCTGAATGTTACTGGACCTTGGCGTGTGTGTCCATAGATCTCTGAATGTTACTGACCTTGGCGTGTGTGTCCATAGATCTCTGAATGTTACTGACCTTGGCGTGTGTGTCCATAGATCTCTGAATGTTACTGGCCTTGGCGTGTGTGTCCATAGATCTCTGAATGCTACTGACCTTGGCGTGTGTGTCCATAGATCTCTGAATGTTACTGGCCTTGGCGTGTGTGTCCATAGATCTCTGAATGTTACTGGCCTTGGCGTGTGTGTCCATAGATCTCTGAATGTTACTGACCTTGGCGTGTGTGTCCATAGATCTCTGAATGTTACTGACCTTGGCGTGTGTGTCCATAGATCTCTGAATGTTACTGACCTTGGCGTGTGTGTCCATAGATCTCTGAATGTTACTGACCTTGGCGTGTGTGTCCATAGATCTCTGAATGTTACTGACCTTGGCGTGTGTGTCCATAGATCTCTGAATGTTACTGACCTTGGCGTGTGTGTCCATAGATCTCTGAATGTTACTGACCTTGGCGTGTGTGTCCATAGATCTCTGAATGTTACTGACCTTGGCGTGTGTGTCCATAGATCTCTGAATGTTACTGACCTTGGCGTGTGTGTCCATAGATCTCTGAATGTTACTGACCTTGGCGTGTGTGTCCATAGATCTCTGAATGTTACTGACCTTGGCGTGTGTGTCCATAGCTCTCTGAATGTTACTGACCTGGCGTGTGTCCATAGATCTCTGAATGTTACTGACCTTGGCGTGTGTGTCCATAGATCTCTGAATGTTACTGACCTTGGCGTGTGTGTCCATAGATCTCTGAATGTTACTGACCTTGGCGTGTGTGTCCATAGATCTCTGAATGTTACTGACCTTGGCGTGTGTGTCCATAGATCTCTGAATGTTACTGACCTTGGCGTGTGTGTCCATAGATCTCTGAATGTTACTGACCTTGGCGTGTGTGTCCATAGATCTCTGAATGTTACTGACCTTGGCGTGTGTGTCCATAGATCTCTGAATGTTACTGACCTTGGCGTGTGTGTCCATAGATCTCTGAATGTTACTGACCTTGGCGTGTGTGTCCATAGATCTCTGAATGTTACTGACCTTGGCGTGTGTGTCCATAGATCTCTGAATGTTACTGACCTTGGCGTGTGTGTCCATAGATCTCTGAATGTTACTGACCTTGGCGTGTGTGTCCATAGATCTCTGAATGCTGCTGGTCTTGGCGTATGTGTCCACAGATCTCTGAATGTTACTGACCTTGGCGTGTGTGTCCATAGATCTCTGATTTTACTGACATGGCATGTGTGTCCATAGATCTCTGAATGTTACTGACCTTGGCGTGTGTGTCCATAGATCTCTGAATGATACTGACCTTGGCGTGTGTGTCCATAGATCTCTGAATGTTACTGACCTTGGCGTGTGTGTCCATAGATCTCTGAATGTTACTGACCTTGGCGTGTGTGTCCATAGATCTCTGAATGTTACTGACCTTGGCGTGTGTGTCCATAGATCTCTGAATGTTACTGGCCTTGGCGTGTGTGTCCATAGATCTCTGAATGTTACTGACCTTGGCGTGTGTGTCCATAGATCTCTGAATGTTACTGACCTTGGCGTGTGTGTCCATAGATCTCTGAATGTTACTGACCTTGGCGTGTGTGTCCATAGATCTCTGAATGTTACTGACCTTGGCGTGTGTGTCCATAGATCTCTGAATGTTACTGACCTTGGCGTGTGTGTCCATAGATCTCTGAATGTTACTGGCCTTGGCGTGTGTGTCCATAGATCTCTGAATGTTACTGACCTTGGCGTGTGTGTCCATAGATCTCTGAATGTTACTGACCTTGGCGTGTGTGTCCATAGATCTCTGAATGTTACTGACCTTGGCGTGTGTGTCCATAGATCTCTGAATGTTACTGACCTTGGCGTGTGTGTCCATAGATCTCTGAATGTTACTGACCTTGGCGTGTGTGTCCATAGATCTCTGAATGTTACTGGACCTTGGCGTGTGTGTCCATAGATCTCTGAATGTTACTGACCTTGGCGTGTGTGTCCATAGATCTCTGAATGTTACTGACCTTGGCGTGTGTGTCCATAGATCTCTGAATGTTACTGACCTTGGCGTGTGTGTCCATAGATCTCTGAATGTTACTGACCTTGGCGTGTGTGTCCATAGATCTCTGAATGTTACTGACCTTGGCGTGTGTGTCCATAGATCTCTGAATGTTACTGACCTTGGCGTGTGTGTCCATAGATCTCTGAATGTTACTGACCTTGGCGTGTGTGTCCATAGATCTCTGAATGTTACTGACCTTGGCGTGTGTGTCCATAGATCTCTGAATGTTACTGACCTTGGCGTGTGTGTCCATAGATCTCTGAATGTTACTGGCCTTGGCGTGTGTGTCCATAGATCTCTGAATGCTACTGGACTTGGCGTGTGTGTCCATAGATCTCTGAATGTTACTGACCTTGGCGTGTGTGTCCAAAGGTCTCTGAATGTTACTGGACTTGGCATGTGTGTCCATAGATCTCTGAATGTTACTGGCCTTGGCGTGTTTATCAATAGATCTCTGAATGCTACTGGTCTTGGCGTATGTGTCCATAGATCTCTGAATGTTACTGACCTTGGCGTGTGTGTCCATAGATCTCTGAATGTTACTGACCTGGCGTGTGTGTCCATAGATCTCTGAATGTTACTGACCTTGGCGTGTGTGTCCATAGATCTCTGAATGTTACTGACCTTGGCGTGTGTGTCCATAGATCTCTGAATGTTACTGACCTTGGCGTGTGTGTCCATAGATCTCTGAATGTTACTGACCTTGGCGTGTGTGTCCATAGATCTCTGAATGTTACTGACCTTGGCGTGTGTGTCCATAGATCTCTGAATGTTACTGACCTTGGCGTGTGTGTCCATAGATCTCTGAATGTTACTGACCTTGGCGTGTGTGTCCATAGATCTCTGAATGTTACTGACCTTGGCGTGTGTGTCCATAGATCTCTGAATGTTACTGGACCTTGGCGTGTGTGTCCATAGATCTCTGAATGTTACTGGCCTTGGCGTGTGTGTCAATAGATCTCTGAATGTTACTGACCTTGGCGTGTGTGTCCATAGATCTCTGAATGTTACTGGACCTTGGCGTGTGTGTCCATAGATCTCTGAATGTTACTGACCTTGGCGTGTGTGTCCATAGATCTCTGAATGTTACTGACCTTGGCGTGTGTGTCCATAGATCTCTGAATGTTACTGACCTTGGCGTGTGTGTCCATAGATCTCTGAATGTTACTGACCTTGGCGTGTGTGTCCATAGATCTCTGAATGCTACTGGTCTTGGCGTATGTGTCCATAGATCTCTGAATGTTACTGACCTTGGCGTGTGTGTCCATAGATCTCTGAATGTTACTGACCTTGGCGTGTGTGTCCATAGATCTCTGAATGTTACTGACCTTGGCGTGTGTGTCCATAGATCTCTGAATGTTACTGACCTTGGCGTGTGTGTCCATAGATCTCTGAATGTTACTGGCCTGGCGTGTGTGTCCATAGATCTCTGAATGTTACTGACCTTGGCGTGTGTGTCCATAGATTGCTGAATGTTACTGGCCTTGGCGTGTGTGTCCATAGATCTCTGAATGTTACTGACCTTGGCGTGTGTGTCCATAGATCTCTGAATGTTACTGACCTTGGCGTGTGTGTCCATAGATCTCTGAATGTTACTGACCTTGGCGTGTGTGTCCATAGATCTCTGAATGTTACTGACCTTGGCGTGTGTGTCCATAGATCTCTGAATGTTACTGACCTTGGCGTGTGTGTCCATAGATCTCTGAATGTTACTGACCTTGGCGTGTGTGTCCATAGATCTCTGAATGTTACTGACCTTGGCGTGTGTGTCCATAGATCTCTGAATGTTACTGACCTTGGCGTGTGTGTCCATAGATCTCTGAATGTTACTGACCTTGGCGTGTGTGTCCATAGATCTCTGAATGTTACTGACCTTGGCGTGTGTGTCCATAGATCTCTGAATGTTACTGACCTTGGCGTGTGTGTCCATAGATCTCTGAATGTTACTGACCTTGGCGTGTGTGTCCATAGATCTCTGAATGTTACTGACCTTGGCGTGTGTGTCCATAGATCTCTGAATGTTACTGACCTTGGCGTGTGTGTCCATAGATCTCTGAATGTTACTGGACCTTGGCGTGTGTGTCCATAGATCTCTGATTTTACTGACATGGCATGTGTGTCCATAGATCTCTGAATGTTACTGACCTTGGCGTGTGTGTCCATAGATCTCTGAATGATACTGACCTTGGCGTGTGTGTCCATAGATCTCTGAATGTTACTGGCCTTGGCGTGTGTGTCCATAGATCTCTGAATGTTACTGACCTTGGCGTGTGTGTCCATAGATCTCTGAATGCTACTGACCTTGGCGTGTGTGTCCATAGATCTCTGAATGTTACTGGCCTTGGCGTGTGTGTCCATAGATCTCTGAATGTTACTGACCTTGGCGTGTGTGTCCATAGATCTCTGAATGTTACTGTCCTTGGCGTGTGTGTCCATAGATCTCTGAATGTTACTGACCTTGGCGTGTGTGTCCATAGATCTCTGAATGTTACTGACCTTGGCGTGTGTGTCCATAGATCTCTGAATGTTACTGACCTTGGCGTGTGTGTCCATAGATCTCTGAATGTTACTGACCTTGGCGTGTGTGTCCATAGATCTCTGAATGTTACTGACCTTGGCGTGTGTGTCCATAGATCTCTGAATGTTACTGACCTTGGCGTGTGTGTCCATAGATCTCTGAATGTTACTGACCTTGGCGTGTGTGTCCATAGATCTCTGAATGTTACTGACCTTGGCGTGTGTGTCCATAGATCTCTGAATGTTACTGACCTTGGCGTGTGTGTCCATAGATCTCTGAATGTTACTGACCTTGGCGTGTGTGTCCATAGATCTCTGAATGTTACTGACCTTGGCGTGTGTGTCCATAGATCTCTGAATGTTACTGACCTTGGCGTGTGTGTCCATAGATCTCTGAATGCTACTGGACTTGGCGTATGTGTCCATAGATCTCTGAATGTTACTGACCTTGGCGTGTGTGTCCATAGATCTCTGAATGTTACTGACCTTGGCGTGTGTGTCCATAGATCTCTGAATGTTACTGAACTGGCGTGTGTGTCCATAGATCTCTGAATGCTACTGACCTTGGCGTGTGTGTCCATAGATCTCTGAATGTTACTGGCCTTGGCGTGTGTGAATAGATCTCTGAATGTTACTGGCCTTGGCGTGTGTGTCAATAGATCTCTGAATGTTACTGACCTTGGCGTATGTGTCCATAGATCTCTGAATGTTACTGACCTTGGCGTGTGTGTCCATAGATCTCTGAATGTTACTGACCTTGGCGTGTGTGTCCATAGATCTCTGAATGTTACTGACCTTGGCGTGTGTGTCCATAGATCTCTGAATGTTACTGACCTTGGCGTGTGTGTCCATAGATCTCTGAATGTTACTGACCTTGGCGTGTGTGTCCATAGATCTCTGAATGTTACTGACCTTGGCGTGTGTGTCCATAGATCTCTGAATGTTACTGACCTTGGCGTGTGTGTCCATAGATCTCTGAATGTTACTGACCTTGGCGTGTGTGTCCATAGATCTCTGAATGTTACTGACCTTGGCGTGTGTGTCCATAGATCTCTGAATGTTACTGACCTTGGCGTGTGTGTCCATAGATCTCTGAATGTTACTGACCTTGGCGTGTGTGTCCATAGATCTCTGAATGTTACTGACCTTGGCGTGTGTGTCCATAGATCTCTGAATGTTACTGACCTTGGCGTGTGTGTCCATAGATCTCTGAATGTTACTGACCTTGGCGTGTGTGTCCATAGATCTCTGAATGTTACTGACCTTGGCGTGTGTGTCCATAGATCTCTGAATGTTACTGACCTTGGCGTGTGTGTCCATAGATCTCTGAATGTTACTGACCTTGGCGTGTGTGTCCATAGATCTCTGAATGTTACTGACCTTGGCGTGTGTGTCCATAGATCTCTGAATGTTACTGACCTTGGCGTGTGTGTCCATAGATCTCTGAATGTTACTGACCTTGGCGTGTGTGTCCATAGATCTCTGAATGTTACTGACCTTGGCGTGTGTGTCCATAGATCTCTGAATGTTACTGACCTTGGCGTGTGTGTCCATAGATCTCTGAATGTTACTGACCTTGGCGTGTGTGTCCATAGATCTCTGAATGTTACTGACCTTGGCGTGTGTGTCCATAGATCTCTGAATGTTACTGACCTTGGCGTGTGTGTCCATAGATCTCTGAATGTTACTGACCTTGGCGTGTGTGTCCATAGATCTCTGAATGTTACTGGCCTTGGCGTGTGTGTCCATAGATCTCTGAATGTTACTGACCTTGGCGTGTGTGTCCATAGATCTCTGAATGTTACTGACCTTGGCGTGTGTGTCCATAGATCTCTGAATGTTACTGACCTTGGCGTGTGTGTCCATAGATCTCTGAATGTTACTGACCTTGGCGTGTGTGTCCATAGATCTCTGAATGTTACTGACCTTGGCGTGTGTGTCCATAGATCTCTGAATGTTACTGACCTTGGCGTGTGTGTCCATAGATCTCTGAATGTTACTGGACCTTGGCGTGTGTGTCCATAGATCTCTGAATGTTACTGACCTTGGCGTGTGTGTCCATAGATCTCTGAATGTTACTGACCTTGGCGTGTGTGTCCATAGATCTCTGAATGTTACTGACCTTGGCGTGTGTGTCCATAGATCTCTGAATGTTACTGACCTTGGCGTGTGTGTCCATAGATCTCTGAATGTTACTGACCTTGGCGTGTGTGTCCATAGATCTCTGAATGTTACTGACCTTGGCGTGTGTGTCCATAGATCTCTGAATGTTACTGACCTTGGCGTGTGTGTCCATAGATCTCTGAATGTTACTGACCTTGGCGTGTGTGTCCATAGATCTCTGAATGTTACTGACCTTGGCGTGTGTGTCCATAGATCTCTGAATGTTACTGGCCTTGGCGTGTGTGTCCATAGATCTCTGAATGTTACTGACCTTGGCGTGTGTGTCCATAGATCTCTGAATGTTACTGACCTTGGCGTGTGTGTCCATAGATCTCTGAATGTTACTGACCTTGGCGTGTGTGTCCATAGATCTCTGAATGTTACTGACCTTGGCGTGTGTGTCCATAGATCTCTGAATGTTACTGACCTTGGCGTGTGTGTCCATAGATCTCTGAATGTTACTGGCCTTGGCG
Organism: Carcharodon carcharias; assembly: GCF_017639515.1. Lineage (NCBI taxonomy): Eukaryota > Metazoa > Chordata > Chondrichthyes > Lamniformes > Lamnidae > Carcharodon > Carcharodon carcharias. Next base: position 556,227 of record NW_024470648.1, on the reverse strand, counting down.
TGTGTGTCCATAGATCTCTGAATGTTACTGACCTTGGCGTGTGTGTCCATAGATCTCTGAATGTTACTGACCTTGGCGTGTGTGTCCATAGATCTCTGAATGTTACTGACCTTGGCGTGTGTGTCCATAGATCTCTGAATGTTACTGACCTTGGCGTGTGTGTCCATAGATCTCTGAATGTTACTGACCTTGGCGTGTGTGTCCATAGATCTCTGAATGTTACTGACCTTGGCGTGTGTGTCCATAGATCTCTGAATGTTACTGACCTTGGCGTGTGTGTCCATAGATCTCTGAATGTTACTGACTTGGCGTATGTGTCCATAGATCTCTGAATGTTACTGACCTTGGCGTGTGTGTCCATAGATCTCTGAATGTTACTGACCTTGGCGTGTGTGTCCATAGATCTCTGAATGTTACTGACCTTGGCGTGTGTGTCCATAGATCTCTGAATGTTACTGACCTTGGCGTGTGTGTCCATAGATCTCTGAATGTTACTGACCTTGGCGTGTGTGTCCATAGATCTCTGAATGTTACTGACCTTGGCGTGTGTGTCCATAGATCTCTGAATGTTACTGACCTTGGCGTGTGTGTCCATAGATCTCTGAATGTTACTGACCTTGGCGTGTGTGTCCATAGATCTCTGAATGTTACTGACCTTGGCGTGTGTGTCCATAGATCTCTGAATGTTACTGACCTTGGCGTGTGTGTCCATAGATCTCTGAATGTTACTGACCTTGGCGTGTGTGTCCATAGATCTCTGAATGTTACTGGCCTTGGCGTGTGTGTCAATAGATCTCTGAATGTTACTGGCCTTGGCGTGTGTGTCCATAGATCTCTGAATGTTACTGACCTTGGCGTGTGTGTCCATAGATCTCTGAATGTTACTGACCTTGGCGTGAGTGTCCATAGATCTCTGAATGTTACTGACCTTGGCGTGTGTGTCCATAGATCTCTGAATGTTACTGACCTTGGCGTGTGTGTCCATAGATCTCTGAATGTTACTGACCTTGGCGTGTGTGTCCATAGATCTCTGAATGTTACTGACCTTGGCGTGTGTGTCCATAGATCTCTGAATGTTACTGACCTTGGCGTGTGTGTCCATAGATCTCTGAATGTTACTGACCTTGGCGTGTGTGTCCATAGATCTCTGAATGTTACTGGACCTTGGCGTGTGTGTCCATAGATCTCTGAATGTTACTGACCTTGGCGTGTGTGTCCATAGATCTCTGAATGTTACTGGCCTTGGCGTGTGTGTCCATAGATCTCTGAATGTTACTGACCTTGGCGTGTGTGTCCATAGATCTCTGAATGTTACTGACCTTGGCGTGTGTGTCCATAGATCTCTGAATGTTACTGACCTTGGCGTGTGTGTCCATAGATCTCTGAATGTTACTGGACCTTGGCGTGTGTGTCCATAGATCTCTGAATGTTACTGACCTTGGCGTGTGTGTCCATAGATCTCTGAATGTTACTGACCTTGGCGTGTGTGTCCATAGATCTCTGAATGTTACTGACCTTGGCGTGTGTGTCCATAGATCTCTGAATGTTACTGACCTTGGCGTGTGTGTCCATAGATCTCTGAATGTTACTGACCTTGGCGTGTGTGTCCATAGATCTCTGAATGTTACTGACCTTGGCGTGTGTGTCCATAGATCTCTGAATGTTACTGACCTTGGCGTGTGTGTCCATAGATCTCTGAATGTTACTGACCTTGGCGTGTGTGTCCATAGATCTCTGAATGTTACTGACCTTGGCGTGTGTGTCCATAGATCTCTGAATGTTACTGACCTTGGCGTGTGTGTCCATAGATCTCTGAATGTTACTGACCTTGGCGTGTGTGTCCATAGATCTCTGAATGTTACTGACCTTGGCGTGTGTGTCCATAGATCTCTGAATGTTACTGACCTTGGCGTGTGTGTCCATAGATCTCTGAATGTTACTGACCTTGGCGTGTGTGTCCATAGATCTCTGAATGTTACTGACCTTGGCGTGTGTGTCCATAGATCTCTGAATGTTACTGACCTTGGCGTGTGTGTCCATAGATCTCTGAATGTTACTGACCTTGGCGTGTGTGTCCATAGATCTCTGAATGTTACTGGCCTTGGCGTGTGTGTCCATAGATCTCTGAATGTTACTGACCTTGGCGTGTGTGTCCATAGATCTCTGAATGTTACTGACCTTGGCGTGTGTGTCCATAGATCTCTGAATGTTACTGACCTTGGCGTGTGTGTCCATAGATCTCTGAATGTTACTGACCTTGGCGTGTGTGTCCATAGATCTCTGAATGTTACTGACCTTGGCGTGTGTGTCCATAGATCTCTGAATGTTACTGACCTTGGCGTGTGTGTCCATAGATCTCTGAATGTTACTGACCTTGGCGTGTGTGTCCATAGATCTCTGAATGTTACTGACCTTGGCGTGTGTGTCCATAGATCTCTGAATGTTACTGGACCTTGGCGTGTGTGTCCATAGATCTCTGAATGTTACTGACCTTGGCGTGTGTGTCCATAGATCTCTGAATGTTACTGACCTTGGCGTGTGTGTCCATAGATCTCTGAATGTTACTGACCTTGGCGTGTGTGTCCATAGATCTCTGAATGTTACTGACCTTGGCGTGTGTGTCCACAGATCTCTGAATGTTACTGGCCTTGGCGTGTGTGTCCATAGATCTCTGAATGTTACTGACCTTGGCGTGTGTGTCCATAGATCTCTGAATGTTACTGACCTTGGCGTGTGTGTCCATAGATCTCTGAATGTTACTGACCTGGCGTGTGTGTCCATAGATCTCTGAATGATACTGAACTTGGCGTGAGTGTCCATAGATCTCTGAATGTTACTGACCTTGGCGTGTGTGTCCATAGATCTCTGAATGTTACTGACCTTGGCGTGTGTGTCCATAGATCTCTGAATGTTACTGACCTTGGCGTGTGTGTCCATAGATCTCTGAATGTTACTGACCTTGGCGTGTGTGTCCATAGATCTCTGAATGTTACTGACCTTGGCGTGTGTGTCCATAGATCTCTGAATGTTACTGACCTTGGCGTGTGTGTCCATAGATCTCTGAATGTTACTGACCTTGGCGTGTGTGTCCATAGATCTCTGAATGTTACTGACCTTGGCGTGTGTGTCCATAGATCTCTGAATGTTACTGACTTGGCGTGTGTGTCCATAGATCTCTGAATGTTACTGACCTTGGCGTGTGTGTCCATAGATCTCTGAATGTTACTGACCTTGGCGTGTGTGTCCATAGATCTCTGAATGTTACTGACCTTGGCGTGTGTGTCCATAGATCTCTGAATGTTACTGACCTTGGCGTGTGTGTCCATAGATCTCTGAATGTTACTGACCTTGGCGTGTGTGTCCATAGATCTCTGAATGTTACTGACCTTGGCGTGTGTGTCCATAGATCTCTGAATGTTACTGACCTTGGCGTGTGTGTCCATAGATCTCTGAATGTTACTGACCTTGGCGTGTGTGTCCATAGATCTCTGAATGTTACTGACCTTGGCGTGTGTGTCCATAGATCTCTGAATGTTACTGACCTTGGCGTGTGTGTCCATAGATCTCTGAATGTTACTGACCTTGGCGTGTGTGTCCATAGATCTCTGAATGTTACTGACCTTGGCGTGTGTGTCCATAGATCTCTGAATGTTACTGACCTTGGCGTGTGTGTCCATAGATCTCTGAATGTTACTGGACCTTGGCGTGTGTGTCCATAGATCTCTGAATGTTACTGACCTTGGCGTGTGTGTCCATAGATCTCTGAATGTTACTGACCTTGGCGTGTGTGTCCATAGATCTCTGAATGTTACTGACCTTGGCGTGTGTGTCCATAGATCTCTGAATGTTACTGACCTTGGCGTGTGTGTCCATAGATCTCTGAATGTTACTGACCTTGGCGTGTGTGTCCATAGATCTCTGAATGTTACTGACCTTGGCGTGTGTGTCCATAGATCTCTGAATGTTACTGACCTTGGCGTGTGTGTCCATAGATCTCTGAATGTTACTGACCTTGGCGTGTGTGTCCATAGATCTCTGAATGTTACTGTCCTTGGCGTGTGTGTCCATAGATCTCTGAATGTTACTGACCTTGGCGTGTGTGTCCATAGATCTCTGAATGTTACTGACCTTGGCGTGTGTGTCCATAGATCTCTGAATGTTACTGACCTTGGCGTGTGTGTCCATAGATCTCTGAATGTTACTGACCTTGGCGTGTGTGTCCATAGATCTCTGAATGTTACTGACCTTGGCGTGTGTGTCCATAGATCTCTGAATGTTACTGACCTTGGCGTGTGTGTCCATAGATCTCTGAATGTTACTGACCTTGGCGTGTGTGTCCATAGATCTCTGAATGTTACTGACCTTGGCGTGTGTGTCCATAGATCTCTGAATGTTACTGACCTTGGCGTGTGTGTCCATAGATCTCTGAATGTTACTGACCTTGGCGTGTGTGTCCATAGATCTCTGAATGTTACTGACCTTGGCGTGTGTGTCCATAGATCTCTGAATGTTACTGACCTTGGCGTGTGTGTCCATAGATCTCTGAATGTTACTGACCTTGGCGTGTGTGTCCATAGATCTCTGAATGTTACTGGACCTTGGCGTGTGTGTCCATAGATCTCTGAATGTTACTGACCTTGGCGTGTGTGTCCATAGATCTCTGAATGTTACTGACCTTGGCGTGTGTGTCCATAGATCTCTGAATGTTACTGACCTTGGCGTGTGTGTCCATAGATCTCTGAATGTTACTGACCTTGGCGTGTGTGTCCATAGATCTCTGAATGTTACTGGCCTTGGCGTGTGTGTCCATAGATCTCTGAATGTTACTGACCTTGGCGTGTGTGTCCATAGATCTCTGAATGTTACTGACCTTGGCGTGTGTGTCCATAGATCTCTGAATGTTACTGACCTTGGCGTGTGTGTCCATAGATCTCTGAATGTTACTGACCTTGGCGTGTGTGTCCATAGATCTCTGAATGTTACTGACCTTGGCGTGTGTGTCCATAGATCTCTGAATGTTACTGACCTTGGCGTGTGTGTCCATAGATCTCTGAATGTTACTGACCTTGGCGTGTGTGTCCATAGATCTCTGAATGTTACTGACCTTGGCGTGTGTGTCCATAGATCTCTGAATGTTACTGACCTTGGCGTGTGTGTCCATAGATCTCTGAATGTTACTGGCCTTGGCGTGTGTGTCCATAGATCTCTGAATGTTACTGACCTTGGCGTGTGTGTCCATAGATCTCTGAATGTTACTGACCTTGGCGTGTGTGTCCATAGATCTCTGAATGTTACTGACCTTGGCGTGTGTGTCCATAGATCTCTGAATGTTACTGACCTTGGCGTGTGTGTCCATAGATCTCTGAATGTTACTGACCTTGGCGTGTGTGTCCATAGATCTCTGAATGTTACTGACCTTGGCGTGTGTGTCCATAGATCTCTGAATGTTACTGACCTTGGCGTGTGTGTCCATAGATCTCTGAATGTTACTGACCTTGGCGTGTGTGTCCATAGATCTCTGAATGTTACTGACCTTGGCGTGTGTGTCCATAGATCTCTGAATGTTACTGACCTTGGCGTGTGTGTCCATAGATCTCTGAATGTTACTGACCTTGGCGTGTGTGTCCATAGATCTCTGAATGTTACTGACCTTGGCGTGTGTGTCCATAGATCTCTGAATGTTACTGACCTTGGCGTGTGTGTCCATAGATCTCTGAATGTTACTGGCCTTGGCGTGTGTGTCCATAGATCTCTGAATGTTACTGACCTTGGCGTGTGTGTCCATAGATCTCTGAATGTTACTGACCTTGGCGTGTGTGTCCATAGATCTCTGAATGTTACTGACCTTGGCGTGTGTGTCCATAGATCTCTGAATGTTACTGACCTTGGCGTGTGTGTCCATAGATCTCTGAATGTTACTGACCTTGGCGTGTGTGTCCATAGATCTCTGAATGTTACTGACCTTGGCGTGTGTGTCCATAGATCTCTGAATGTTACTGGCCTTGGCGTGTGTGTCCATAGATCTCTGAATGTTACTGACCTTGGCGTGTGTGTCCATAGATCTCTGAATGTTACTGGACCTTGGCGTGTGTGTCCATAGATCTCTGAATGTTACTGACCTTGGCGTGTGTGTCCATAGATCTCTGAATGTTACTGACCTTGGCGTGTGTGTCCATAGATCTCTGAATGTTACTGACCTTGGCGTGTGTGTCCATAGATCTCTGAATGTTACTGACCTTGGCGTGTGTGTCCATAGATCTCTGAATGTTACTGACCTTGGCGTGTGTGTCCATAGATCTCTGAATGTTACTGACCTTGGCGTGTGTGTCCATAGATCTCTGAATGTTACTGACCTTGGCGTGTGTGTCCATAGATCTCTGAATGTTACTGACCTTGGCGTGTGTGTCCATAGATCTCTGAATGTTACTGACCTTGGCGTGTGTGTCCATAGATCTCTGAATGTTACTGACCTTGGCGTGTGTGTCCATAGATCTCTGAATGTTACTGACCTTGGCGTGTGTGTCCATAGATCTCTGAATGTTACTGACCTTGGCGTGTGTGTCCATAGATCTCTGAATGTTACTGACCTTGGCGTGTGTGTCCATAGATCTCTGAATGTTACTGACCTTGGCGTGTGTGTCCATAGATCTCTGAATGTTACTGACCTTGGCGTGTGTGTCCATAGATCTCTGAATGTTACTGACCTTGGCGTGTGTGTCCATAGATCTCTGAATGTTACTGACCTTGGCGTGTGTGTCCATAGATCTCTGAATGTTACTGACCTTGGCGTGTGTGTCCATAGATCTCTGAATGTTACTGACCTTGGCGTGTGTGTCCATAGATCTCTGAATGTTACTGACCTTGGCGTGTGTGTCCATAGATCTCTGAATGTTACTGGCCTTGGCGTGTGTGTCCATAGATCTCTGAATGTTACTGACCTTGGCGTGTGTGTCCATAGATCTCTGAATGTTACTGACCTTGGCGTGTGTGTCCATAGATCTCTGAATGCTACTGGTCTTGGCGTATGTGTCCATAGATCTCTGAATGTTACTGACCTTGGCGTGTGTGTCCATAGATCTCTGAATGTTACTGACCTTGGCGTGTGTGTCCATAGATCTCTGAATGTTACTGACCTTGGCGTGTGTGTCCATAGATCTCTGAATGTTACTGACCTTGGCGTGTGTGTCCATAGATCTCTGAATGTTACTGACCTTGGCGTGTGTGTCCATAGATCTCTGAATGTTACTGACCTTGGCGTGTGTGTCCATAGATCTCTGAATGTTACTGACCTTGGCGTGTGTGTCCATAGATCTCTGAATGTTACTGACCTTGGCGTGTGTGTCCATAGATCTCTGAATGTTACTGACCTTGGCGTGTGTGTCCATAGATCTCTGAATGTTACTGACCTTGGCGTGTGTGTCCATAGATCTCTGAATGTTACTGACCTTGGCGTGTGTGTCCATAGATCTCTGAATGTTACTGGACCTTGGCGTGTGTGTCCATAGATCTCTGAATGTTACTGACCTTGGCGTGTGTGTCCATAGATCTCTGAATGTTACTGACCTTGGCGTGTGTGTCCATAGATCTCTGAATGTTACTGACCTTGGCGTGTGTGTCCATAGATCTCTGAATGTTACTGACCTTGGCGTGTGTGTCCATAGATCTCTGAATGTTACTGACCTTGGCGTGTGTGTCCATAGATCTCTGAATGTTACTGACCTTGGCGTGTGTGTCCATAGATCTCTGAATGTTACTGACCTTGGCGTGTGTGTCCATAGATCTCTGAATGTTACTGGACCTTGGCGTGTGTGTCCATAGATCTCTGAATGTTACTGACCTTGGCGTGTGTGTCCATAGATCTCTGAATGTTACTGACCTTGGCGTGTGTGTCCATAGATCTCTGAATGTTACTGACCTTGGCGTGTGTGTCCATAGATCTCTGAATGTTACTGACCTTGGCGTGTGTGTCCATAGATCTCTGAATGTTACTGACCTTGGCGTGTGTGTCCATAGATCTCTGAATGTTACTGACCTTGGCGTGTGTGTCCATAGATCTCTGAATGTTACTGACCTTGGCGTGTGTGTCCATAGATCTCTGAATGTTACTGACCTTGGCGTGTGTGTCCATAGATCTCTGAATGTTACTGACCTTGGCGTGTGTGTCCATAGATCTCTGAATGTTACTGACCTTGGCGTGTGTGTCCATAGATCTCTGAATGTTACTGACCTTGGCGTGTGTGTCCATAGATCTCTGAATGTTACTGACCTTGGCGTGTGTGTCCATAGATCTCTGAATGTTACTGGACCTTGGCGTGTGTGTCCATAGATCTCTGAATGTTACTGACCTTGGCGTGTGTGTCCATAGATCTCTGAATGTTACTGACCTTGGCGTGTGTGTCCATAGATCTCTGAATGTTACTGACCTTGGCGTGTGTGTCCATAGATCTCTGAATGTTACTGACCTTGGCGTGTGTGTCCATAGATCTCTGAATGTTACTGACCTTGGCGTGTGTGTCCATAGATCTCTGAATGTTACTGACCTTGGCGTGTGTGTCCATAGATCTCTGAATGTTACTGACCTTGGCGTGTGTGTCCATAGATCTCTGAATGTTACTGGCCTTGGCGTGTGTGTCCATAGATCTCTGAATGTTACTGACCTTGGCGTGTGTGTCCATAGATCTCTGAATGTTACTGACCTTGGCGTGTGTGTCCATAGATCTCTGAATGTTACTGACCTTGGCGTGTGTGTCCATAGATCTCTGAATGTTACTGACCTTGGCGTGTGTGTCCATAGATCTCTGAATGTTACTGACCTTGGCGTGTGTGTCCATAGATCTCTGAATGTTACTGACCTTGGCGTGTGTGTCCATAGATCTCTGAATGTTACTGACCTTGGCGTGTGTGTCCATAGATCTCTGAATGTTACTGACCTTGGCGTGTGTGTCCATAGATCTCTGAATGTTACTGGACCTTGGCGTGTGTGTCCATAGATCTCTGAATGTTACTGGCCTTGGCGTGTGTGTCCATAGATCTCTGAATGTTACTGACCTTGGCGTGTGTGTCCATAGATCTCTGAATGTTACTGGACCTTGGCGTGTGTGTCCATAGATCTCTGAATGTTACTGACTTGGCGTGTGTGTCCATAGATCTCTGAATGTTACTGACCTTGGCGTGTGTGTCCATAGATCTCTGAATGTTACTGACCTTGGCGTGTGTGTCCATAGATCTCTGAATGTTACTGACCTTGGCGTGTGTGTCCATAGATCTCTGAATGTTACTGACCTTGGCGTGTGTGTCCATAGATCTCTGAATGTTACTGACCTTGGCGTGTGTGTCCATAGATCTCTGAATGTTACTGACCTTGGCGTGTGTGTCCATAGATCTCTGAATGTTACTGACCTTGGCGTGTGTGTCCATAGATCTCTGAATGTTACTGACCTTGGCGTGTGTGTCCATAGATCTCTGAATGTTACTGACCTTGGCGTGTGTGTCCATAGATCTCTGAATGTTACTGACCTTGGCGTGTGTGTCCATAGATCTCTGAATGTTACTGACCTTGGCGTGTGTGTCCATAGATCTCTGAATGTTACTGACCTTGGCGTGTGTGTCCATAGATCTCTGAATGTTACTGACCTTGGCGTGTGTGTCCATAGATCTCTGAATGTTACTGACCTTGGCGTGTGTGTCCATAGATCTCTGAATGTTACTGACCTTGGCGTGTGTGTCCATAGATCTCTGAATGTTACTGACCTTGGCGTGTGTGTCCATAGATCTCTGAATGTTACTGACCTTGGCGTGTGTGTCCATAGATCTCTGAATGTTACTGACCTTGGCGTGTGTGTCCATAGATCTCTGAATGTTACTGACCTTGGCGTGTGTGTCCATAGATCTCTGAATGTTACTGACCTTGGCGTGTGTGTCCATAGATCTCTGAATGTTACTGACCTTGGCGTGTGTGTCCATAGATCTCTGAATGTTACTGACCTTGGCGTGTGTGTCCATAGATCTCTGAATGTTACTGACCTTGGCGTGTGTGTCCATAGATCTCTGAATGTTAGTGATCTTGGCGTGTGTGTCCATAGATCTCTGAATGTTACTGACCTTGGCGTGTGTGTCCATAGATCTCTGAATGCTACTGGCCTTGGCGTGTGTGTCCATAGATCTCTGAATGTTACTGGACTTGGCGTGTGTGTCCATAGATCTCTGAATGTTACTGACCTTGGCGTGTGTGTCCATAGATCTCTGAATGCTACTGGACTTGGCGTGTGTGTCCATAGATCTCTGAATGTTACTGACCTTGGCGTGTGTGTCCATAGATCTCTGAATGCTACTGGTCTTGGCGTATGTGTCCATAGATCTCTGAATGTTACTGACCTTGGCGTGTGTGTCCATAGATCTCTGAATGTTACTGACCTTGGCGTGTGTGTCCATAGATCTCTGAATGTTACTGACCTTGGCGTGTGTGTCCATAGATCTCTGAATGTTACTGACCTTGGCGTGTGTGTCCATAGATCTCTGAATGTTACTGACCTTGGCGTGTGTGTCCATAGATCTCTGAATGTTACTGACCTTGGCGTGTGTGTCCATAGATCTCTGAATGTTACTGACCTTGGCGTGTGTGTCCATAGATCTCTGAATGTTACTGACCTTGGCGTGTGTGTCCATAGATCTCTGAATGTTACTGACCTTGGCGTGTGTGTCCATAGATCTCTGAATGTTACTGACCTTGGCGTGTGTGTCCATAGATCTCTGAATGTTACTGACCTTGGCGTGTGTGTCCATAGATCTCTGAATGTTACTGGCCTTGGCGTGTGTGTCCATAGATCTCTGAATGTTACTGACCTTGGCGTATGTGTCCATAGATCTCTGAATGTTACTGACCTTGGCGTGTGTGTCCATAGATCTCTGAATGTTACTGACCTTGGCGTGTGTGTCCATAGATCTCTGAATGTTACTGGCCCTTGGCGTGTGTGTCCATAGATCTCTGAATGTTACTGACCTTGGCGTGTGTGTCCATAGATCTCTGAATGTTACTGACCTTGGCGTGTGTGTCCATAGATCTCTGAATGTTACTGACCTTGGCGTGTGTGTCCATAGATCTCTGAATGTTACTGACCTTGGCGTGTGTGTCCATAGATCTCTGAATGTTACTGACCTTGGCGTGTGTGTCCATAGATCTCTGAATGTTACTGACCTTGGCGTGTGTGTCCATAGATCTCTGAATGTTACTGACCTTGGCGTGTGTGTCCATAGATCTCTGAATGTTACTGACCTTGGCGTGTGTGTCCATAGATCTCTGAATGTTACTGACCTTGGCGTGTGTGTCCATAGATCTCTGAATGTTACTGACCTTGGCGTGTGTGTCCATAGATCTCTGAATGTTACTGACCTTGGCGTGTGTGTCCATAGATCTCTGAATGTTACTGACCTTGGCGTGTGTGTCCATAGATCTCTGAATGTTACTGACCTTGGCGTGTGTGTCCATAGATCTCTGAATGTTACTGACCTTGGCGTGTGTGTCCATAGATCTCTGAATGTTACTGACCTTGGCGTGTGTGTCCATAGATCTCTGAATGTTACTGACCTTGGCGTGTGTGTCCATAGATCTCTGAATGTTACTGGCCTTGGCGTGTGTGTCCATAGATCTCTGAATGTTACTGACCTTGGCGTGTGTGTCCATAGATCTCTGAATGTTACTGACCTTGGCGTGTGTGTCCATAGATCTCTGAATGTTACTGACCTTGGCGTGTGTGTCCATAGATCTCTGAATGTTACTGACCTTGGCGTGTGTGTCCATAGATCTCTGAATGTTACTGGCCTTGGCGTGTGTGTCCATAGATCTCTGAATGTTACTGACCTTGGCGTGTGTGTCCATAGATCTCTGAATGTTACTGACCTTGGCGTGTGTGTCCATAGATCTCTGAATGTTACTGACCTTGGCGTGTGTGTCCATAGATATCTGAATGTTACTGACCTTGGCGTGTGTGTCCATAGATCTCTGAATGTTACTGACATGGCATGTGTGTCCATAGATCTCTGAATGTTACTGACCTTGGCGTGTGTGTCCATAGATTGCTGAATGTTACTGGCCTTGGCGTGTGTGTCCATAGATCTCTGAATGTTACTGACCTTGGCGTGTGTGTCCATAGATCTCTGAATGTTACTGACCTTGGCGTGTGTGTCCATAGATCTCTGAATGTTACTGACCTTGGCGTGTGTGTCCATAGATCTCTGAATGTTACTGGACCTTGGCGTGTGTGTCCATAGATCTCTGAATGTTACTGACCTTGGCGTGTGTGTCCATAGATCTCTGAATGTTACTGACCTTGGCGTGTGTGTCCATAGATCTCTGAATGTTACTGACCTTGGCGTGTGTGTCCATAGATCTCTGAATGTTACTGACCTTGGCGTGTGTGTCCATAGATCTCTGAATGTTACTGACCTTGGCGTGTGTGTCCATAGATCTCTGAATGTTACTGACCTTGGCGTGTGTGTCCATAGATCTCTGAATGTTACTGGACCTTGGCGTGTGTGTCCATAGATCTCTGAATGTTACTGACCTTGGCGTGTGTGTCCATAGATCTCTGAATGTTACTGACCTTGGCGTGTGTGTCCATAGATCTCTGAATGTTACTGGTCTTGGCGTATGTGTCCATAGATCTCTGAATGTTAGTGACCTTGGCGTGTGTGTCCATAGATCTCTGAATGTTACTGACCTTGGCGTGTCTGTCCATAGATCTCTCAAAGTTACTGACCTTGGCGTGTGTGTCCATAGATCTCTGAATGCTACTGGCCTTGGCGTGTGTATCCATAGATCTCTGAATGTTACTGACCTTGGCGTGTGTGTCCATAGATCTCTGAATGTTACTGGCCTTGGCGTGTGTGCCCATAGATCTCTGAATGTTACTGACCTTGGCGTGTGTGTCCATAGATCTACGAATGTTACTGAACTGGCGTGTGTGTCCATAGATCTCTGAATGCTACCGACCTTGGCGTGTGTGTCCATAGATCTCGGAATGTTACTGGACTTGGCGTGTGTGTCAATAGATCTCTGAATGTTACTGACCTTGGCGTGTGTGTCCATAGATCTCTGAATGTACTGACCTTGGCGTGTGTGTCCATAGATCTCTGAATGTTACTGACCTTGGCGTGTGTGTCCATAGATCTCTGAATGTTACTGGCCTTGGCGTGTGTGTCCATAGATCTCTGAATGTTACTGACCTTGGCGTGTGTGTCCATAGATCTCTGAATGTTACTGACCTTGGCGTGTGTGTCCATAGATCTCTGAATGTTACTGGACCTTGGCGTGTGTGTCCATAGATCTCTGAATGTTACTGACCTTGGCGTGTGTGTCCATAGATCTCTGAATGTTACTGACCTTGGCGTGTGTGTCCATAGATCTCTGAATGTTACTGACCTTGGCGTGTGTGTCCATAGATCTCTGAATGTTACTGACCTTGGCGTGTGTGTCCAAAGATATCTGAATGTTACTGACCTTGGCGTGTGTGTCCATAGATCTCTGAATGTTACTGACCTGGCGTGTGTGTCCATAGATCTCTGAATGCTACTGACCTTGGCGTGTGTGTCCATAGATCTCTGAATGTTACTGGCCTTGGCGTGTGTGTCCATAGATCTCTGAATGTTACTGGCCTTGGCGTATGTGTCCATAGATCTCTGAATGTTACTAACCTTGGCGTGTGTGTCCATAGATCTCTGAATGTTACTGGACCTTGGCGTGTGTGTCCATAGATCTCTGAATGTTACTGACCTTGGCGTGTGTGTCCATAGATCTCTGAATGTTACTGACCTTGGCGTATGTGTCCATAGATCTCTGAATGTTACTGACCTTGGCGTGTGTGCCCATAGATCTCTGAATGTTACTGACCTGGCGTTTGTGTCCATAGATCTCTGAATGTTACTGACCTGGCGTGTGTGTCCATAGATCTCTGAATGTTACTGGCCTTGGCGTGTGTGTCCATAGATCTCTGAATGCTTACTGGACCTTGGCGTGTGTGTCCATAGATCTCTGAATGTTACTGACCTTGGCGTGTGTGTCCATAGATCTCTGAATGTTACTGGACCTTGGCGTGTGTGTCCATAGATCTCTGAATGTTACTGACCTTGGCGTGTGTGTCCATAGATCTCTGAATGTTACTGACCTTGGCGTGTGTGTCCATAGATCTCTGAATGTTACTGACTTGGCGTGTGTGTCCATAGATCTCTGAATGTTACTGACCTTGGCGTGTGTGTCCATAGATCTCTGAATGTTACTGACCTTGGCGTGTGTGTCCATAGATCTCTGAATGTTACTGACCTTGGCGTGTGTGTCCATAGATCTCTGAATGTTACTGGACCTTGGCGTGTGTGTCCATAGATCTCTGAATGTTACTGACCTTGGCGTGTGTGTCCATAGATCTCTGAATGTTACTGGACCTTGGCGTGTGTGTCCATAGATCTCTGAATGTTACTGACCTTGGCGTGTGTGTCCATAGATCTCTGAATGTTACTGGCCTTGGCGTGTGTGTCCATAGATCTCTGAATGCTACTGACCTTGGCGTGTGTGTCCATAGATCTCTGAATGTTACTGACCTTGGCGTGTGTGTCCATAGATCTCTGAATGTTACTGACCTTGGCGTGTGTGTCCATAGATCTCTGAATGTTACTGACCTTGGCGTGTGTGTCCATAGATCTCTGAATGTTACTGACCTTGGCGTGTGTGTCCATAGATCTCTGAATGTTACTGACCTTGGCGTGTGTGTCCATAGATCTCTGAATGTTACTGACCTTGGCGTGTGTGTCCATAGATCTCTGAATGTTACTGACCTTGGCGTGTGTGTCCATAGATCTCTGAATGTACTGACCTTGGCGTGTGTGTCCATAGATCTCTGAATGTTACTGACCTTGGCGTGTGTGTCCATAGATCTCTGAATGTTACTGACCTTGGCGTGTGTGTCCATAGATCTCTGAATGTTACTGACCTTGGCGTGTGTGTCCATAGATCTCTGAATGTTACTGACCTTGGCGTGTGTGTCCATAGATCTCTGAATGTTACTGACCTTGGCGTGTGTGTCCATAGATCTCTGAATGTTACTGACCTTGGCGTGTGTGTCCATAGATCTCTGAATGTTACTGACCTTGGCGTGTGTGTCCATAGATCTCTGAATGTTACTGACCTTGGCGTGTGTGTCCATAGATCTCTGAATGTTACTGACCTTGGCGTGTGTGTCCATAGATCTCTGAATGTTACTGACCTTGGCGTGTGTGTCCATAGATCTCTGAATGTTACTGACCTTGGCGTGTGTGTCCATAGATCTCTGAATGTTACTGACCTTGGCGTGTGTGTCCATAGATCTCTGAATGTTACTGACCTTGGCGTGTGTGTCCACAGATCTCTGAATGTTACTGGCCTAGGCGTGTGTGTCCATAGATCTCCGGAAGGTGGTGACCTTGGCGTGTGTGTCCATAGATCTCTGAATGTTACTGACCTTGTCGTGTGTGTCCATAGATCTCTGAATGTTACTGACCTTGGCGTGTGTGTCCATAGATCTCTGAATGTTACTGACCTTGGCGTGTGTGTCCATAGATCTCTGATTTTACTGACCTTGGCGTGTGTGTCCATAGATCTCTGAAAGTTACTGACCTTGGCTTGTGTGTCCATAGATCTCTGAATGTTACTGACCTTGGCGTGTGTGTCCATAGATCTCTGAATGTTACTGGACCTTGGCGTGTGTGTCCATAGATCTCTGAATGTTACTGACCTTGGCGTGTGTGTCCATAGATCTCTGAATGTTACTGACCTTGGCGTGTGTGTCCATAGATCTCTGAATGTTACTGACCTTGGCGTGTGTGTCCATAGATCTCTGAATGTTACTGGCCTTGGCGTGTGTGTCCATAGATCTCTGAATGTTACTGACTTGGTGTTGTGTCCATAGATCTCTGAATGCTACTGGTCTTGGTGTGTGTGTCCATAGATCTCTGAATGTTACTGACCTGGGGTGTGTGTCCATAGATCTCTGAATGTTACTGACCTTGGCGTGTGTGTCCATAGATCTCTGAATGTTACTGACCTTGGCGTGTGTGTCCATAGATCTCTGAATGTTACTGACCTTGGCGTGTGTGTCCATAGATCTCTGAATGTTACTGACCTTGGCGTGTGTGTCCATAGATCTCTGAATGTTACTGACCTTGGCGTGTGTGTCCATAGATCTCTGAATGTTACTGACCTTGGCGTGTGTGTCCATAGATCTCTGAATGCTACTGGTCTTGGCGTATGTGTCCATAGATCTCTGAATGTTACTGACCTTGGCGTGTGTGTCCATAGATCTCTGAATGTTACTGGACTTGGCGTGTGTGTCCATAGATCTCTGAATGTTACTGACCTTGGCGTGTGTGTCCATAGATCTCTGAATGTTACTGACCTTGGCGTGTGTGTCCATAGATCTCTGAATGTTACTGACCTTGGCGTGTGTGTCCATAGATCTCTGAATGTTACTGACCTTGGCGTGTGTGTCCATAGATCTCTGAATGTTACTGGCCTTGGCGTGTGTGTCCATAGATCTCTGAATGTTACTGACCTTGGCGTGTGTGTCCATAGATCTCTGAATGTTACTGACCTTGGCGTGTGTGTCCATAGATCTCTGAATGTTACTGACCTTGGCGTGTGTGTCCATAGATCTCTGAATGTTACTGACCTTGGCGTGTGTGTCCATAGATCTCTGAATGCTACTGACCTTGGCGTGTGTGTCCATAGATCTCTGAATGTTACTGACCTTGGTGTGTGTGTCCATAGGTCTCTGAAGGTTACTGACCTTGGCGTGTGTGTCCATAGATCTCTGAATGTTACTGACCTTGGCGTGTGTGTCCATAGATCTCTGAATGTTACTGACCTGGTGTGTGTGTCCATAGATCTCTGAATGATACTGAACTTGGCGTGTGTGTCCATAGATCTCTGAATGTTACTGACCTTGGCGTGTGTGTCCATAGATCTCTGAATGTTACTGACCTTGGCGTGTCTGTCCATAGATCTCTCAAAGTTACTGACCTTGGCGTGTGTGTCCATAGATCTCTGAATGTTACTGACCTTGGCGTGTGTGTCCATAGATCTCTGAATGTTACTGACCTTGGCGTGTGTGTCCATAGATCTCTGAATGTTACTGGCCTTGGCGTGTGTGTCCATAGATCTCTGAATGTACTGGACCTTGGCGTGTGTGTCCATAGATCTCTGAATGTTACTGACCTTGGCGTGTGTGTCCATAGATCTCTGAATGCTACTGGTCTTGGCGTATGTGTCCATAGATCTCTGAATGTTACTGACCTTGGCGTGTGTGTCCATAGATCTCTGAATGTTACTGACCTTGGCGTGTGTGTCCATAGATCTCTGAATGTTACTGACCTTGGCGTGTGTGTCCATAGATCTCTGAATGTTACTGACCTTGGCGTGTGTGTCCATAGATCTCTGAATGTTACTGGTCCTTGGCGTGTGTGTCCATAGATCTCTGAATGTTACTGACCTTGGCGTGTGTGTCCATAGATCTCTGAATGTTACTGACCTTGGCGTGTGTGTCCATAGATCTCTGAATGTTACTGACCTTGGCGTGTGTGTCCATAGATCTCTGAATGTTACTGACCTTGGCGTGTGTGTCCATAGATCTCTGAATGTTACTGGCCTTGGCGTGTGTGTCCATAGATCTCTGAATGTTACTGACCTTGGCGTGTGTGTCCATAGATCTCTGAATGTTACTGACCTTGGCGTGTGTGTCCATAGATCTCTGAATGCTACTGGTCTTGGCGTATGTGTCCATAGATCTCTGAATGTTACTGACCTTGGCGTGTGTGTCCATAGATCTCTGAATGTTACTGGCCTTGGCGTGTGTGTCCATAGATCTCTGAATGTTACTGACCTTGGCGTATGTGTCCATAGATCTCTGAATGTTACTGACCTTGGCGTGTGTGTCCATAGATCTCTGAATGTTACTGACCTTGGCGTGTGTGTCCATAGATCTCTGAATGTTACTGACCTTGGCGTGTGTGTCCATAGATCTCTGAATGTTACTGACCTTGGCGTGTGTGTCCATAGATCTCTGAATGTTACTGACCTTGGCGTGTGTGTCCATAGATCTCTGAATGTTACTGACCTTGGCGTGTGTGTCCATAGATCTCTGAATGTTACTGACCTGGCGTGTGTGTCCATAGATCTCTGAATGTTACTGACCTTGGCGTGTGTGTCCATAGATCTCTGAATGTTACTGACCTTGGCGTGTGTGTCCATAGATCTCTGAATGTTACTGACCTTGGCGTGTGTGTCCATAGATCTCTGAATGTTACTGACCTTGGCGTGTGTGTCCATAGATCTCTGAATGTTACTGAACTTGGCGTGAGTGTCCATAGATCTCTGAATGTTACTGACCTTGGCGTGTGTGTCCATAGATCTCTGAATGTTACTGACCTTGGCGTGTGTGTCCATAGATCTCTGAATGTTAGTGACCTTGGCGTGTGTGTCCATAGATCTCTGAATGTTACTGACCTTGGCGTGTGTGTCCATAGATCTCTGAATGTTACTGACCTTGGCGTGTGTGTCCATAGATCTCTGAATGTTACTGACCTTGGCGTGTGTGTCCATAGATCTCTGAATGTTACTGACCTTGGCGTGTGTGTCCATAGATCTCTGAATGTTACTGACCTTGGCGTGTGTGTCCATAGATCTCTGAATGTTACTGACCTTGGCGTGTGTGTCCATAGATCTCTGAATGTTACTGACCTTGGCGTGTGTGTCCATAGATCTCTGAATGTTACTGACCTTGGCGTGTGTGTCCATAGATCTCTGAATGTTACTGACCTTGGCGTGTGTGTCCATAGATCTCTGAATGTTACTGACCTTGGCGTGTGTGTCCATAGATCTCTGAATGTTACTGACCTTGGCGTGTGTGTCCATAGATCTCTGAATGTTACTGACCTTGGCGTGTGTGTCCATAGATCTCTGAATGTTACTGACCTTGGCGTGTGTGTCCATAGATCTCTGAATGTTACTGACCTTGGCGTGTGTGTCCATAGATCTCTGAATGTTACTGACCTTGGCGTGTGTGTCCATAGATCTCTGAATGTTACTGACCTTGGCGTGTGTGTCCATAGATCTCTGAATGTTACTGACCTTGGCGTGTGTGTCCATAGATCTCTGAATGTTACTGACCTTGGCGTGTGTGTCCATAGATCTCTGAATGTTACTGGCCTTGGCGTGTGTGTCCATAGATCTCTGAATGTTACTGACCTTGGCGTGTGTGTCCATAGATCTCTGAATGTTACTGACCTTGGCGTGTGTGTCCATAGATCTCTGAATGTTACTGACCTTGGCGTGTGTGTCCATAGATCTCTGAATGTTACTGACCTTGGCGTGTGTGTCCATAGATCTCTGAATGTTACTGACCTTGGCGTGTGTGTCCATAGATCTCTGAATGTTACTGACCTTGGCGTGTGTGTCCATAGATCTCTGAATGTTACTGACCTTGGCGTGTGTGTCCATAGATCTCTGAATGTTACTGACCTTGGCGTGTGTGTCCATAGATCTCTGAATGTTACTGACCTTGGCGTGTGTGTCCATAGATCTCTGAATGTTACTGACCTTGGCGTGTGTGTCCATAGATCTCTGAATGTTACTGACCTTGGCGTGTGTGTCCATAGATCTCTGAATGTTACTGACCTTGGCGTGTGTGTCCATAGATCTCTGAATGTTACTGACCTTGGCGTGTGTGTCCATAGATCTCTGAATGTTACTGACCTTGGCGTGTGTGTCCATAGATCTCTGAATGTTACTGGACCTTGGCGTGTGTGTCCATAGATCTCTGAATGTTACTGACCTTGGCGTGTGTGTCCATAGATCTCTGAATGTTACTGACCTTGGCGTGTGTGTCCATAGATCTCTGAATGCTACTGGTCCTTGGCGTATGTGTCCATAGATCTCTGAATGTTACTGACCTTGGCGTGTGTGTCCATAGATCTCTGAATGTTACTGACCTTGGCGTGTGTGTCCATAGATCTCTGAATGTTACTGACCTTGGCGTGTGTGTCCATAGATCTCTGAATGTTACTGACCTTGGCGTGTGTGTCCATAGATCTCTGAATGTTACTGACCTTGGCGTGTGTGTCCATAGATCTCTGAATGTTACTGACCTTGGCGTGTGTGTCCATAGATCTCTGAATGTTACTGACCTTGGCGTGTGTGTCCATAGATCTCTGAATGTTACTGACCTTGGCGTGTGTGTCCATAGATCTCTGAATGTTACTGACCTTGGCGTGTGTGTCCATAGATCTCTGAATGTTACTGACCTTGGCGTGTGTGTCCATAGATCTCTGAATGTTACTGACCTTGGCGTGTGTGTCCATAGATCTCTGAATGTTACTGACCTTGGCGTGTGTGTCCATAGATCTCTGAATGTTACTGGACCTTGGCGTGTGTGTCCATAGATCTCTGAATGTTACTGACCTTGGCGTGTGTGTCCATAGATCTCTGAATGTTACTGACCTTGGCGTGTGTGTCCATAGATCTCTGAATGTTACTGACCTTGGCGTGTGTGTCCATAGATCTCTGAATGTTACTGACCTTGGCGTGTGTGTCCATAGATCTCTGAATGTTACTGACCTTGGCGTGTGTGTCCATAGATCTCTGAATGTTACTGACCTTGGCGTGTGTGTCCATAGATCTCTGAATGTTACTGACCTTGGCGTGTGTGTCCATAGATCTCTGAATGTTACTGACCTTGGCGTGTGTGTCCATAGATCTCTGAATGTTACTGACCTTGGCGTGTGTGTCCATAGATCTCTGAATGTTACTGACCTTGGCGTGTGTGTCCATAGATCTCTGAATGTTACTGACCTTGGCGTGTGTGTCCATAGATCTCTGAATGTTACTGACCTTGGCGTGTGTGTCCATAGATCTCTGAATGTTACTGACCTTGGCGTGTGTGTCCATAGATCTCTGAATGTTACTGACCTTGGCGTGTGTGTCCATAGATCTCTGAATGTTACTGACCTTGGCGTGTGTGTCCATAGATCTCTGAATGTTACTGACCTTGGCGTGTGTGTCCATAGATCTCTGAATGTTACTGACCTTGGCGTGTGTGTCCATAGATCTCTGAATGTTACTGACCTTGGCGTGTGTGTCCATAGATCTCTGAATGTTACTGACCTTGGCGTGTGTGTCCATAGATCTCTGAATGTTACTGACCTTGGCGTGTGTGTCCATAGATCTCTGAATGTTACTGACCTTGGCGTGTGTGTCCATAGATCTCTGAATGTTACTGACCTTGGCGTGTGTGTCCATAGATCTCTGAATGTTACTGACCTTGGCGTGTGTGTCCATAGATCTCTGAATGTTACTGACCTTGGCGTGTGTGTCCATAGATCTCTGAATGTTACTGACCTTGGCGTGTGTGTCCATAGATCTCTGAATGTTACTGACCTTGGCGTGTGTGTCCATAGATCTCTGAATGTTACTGACCTTGGCGTGTGTGTCCATAGATCTCTGAATGTTACTGACCTTGGCGTGTGTGTCCATAGATCTCTGAATGTTACTGACCTTGGGTCCTGTGAGAAACAAGAACTCTGGACATGTACTGACCTTGGCGTGTGTGTCCATAGATCCCTGATGTTACTGACCTTGGCGTGTGTCACTCTCCGCTGGACGCTCGAGAACCCGCGGCCTTACACCTGGAACTGAAGGAAGACCACGGGCTCGGCGGCCGGCGCCGCCTGGTTGCTGGAGGCGCACTGGTGGGTCAGCAGGTCGGGCCACTGGGTGAAGTCCTTGAGAATGGACAGATGAAGGGCCGCTGGCCGGCGTGAGGGCTGGTGCCCTCAGCAGTGTGCCATAGACTGGGTGTTACTGACCTTGCGCACGTGTGAATAGATCTCTGAAGGGCTGCTGGCGTGTGTGCATAGATCTCTGAATGTTACTGAAGGTGGGTGAGTGCCATAGATCTGAATGTTACACTTGGGGTGTGTCCACAGATCTCTGTGGTACTGAATGCGCTGGTCCATAGATCAGCTGTTCCGGACCTTGGCGTGTGTGTCCATCGGTGAATGTTAAGGGCCTTGGCGTGTGTGGAGAGATCGGTGGGTCACTGAGGTTGGAGGATGGGTCCATAGATCTCTGAATGTTACCGAGCAGGTGAAGAGCCGATCTCCGGTGTTATGCCTGGTGGGTCAGAGCAGGTGGGAGGAACGGGTGAAGACCTTGTGCCATAGACTCTGAAGTTACTGACCTTGCGGTGTGATTCCTGGAGGGTCAGCAGGTTGGAGGCCTGGGTGTGTCCTAGTGAGAGGGTGCAGTTGAAGGGGCGCTGTGTGTCCATAGATCTCTGGTGGAACTGAGGTTGGATGAGTGTGAAGACCCTTGCCATACACCGAGCAGGTGAAGGTCCATAGATCTCGGAATGTTACTGACCTTGGCGTGTGGTCCAGAGGTCTGGAGTTACTGACCTTGAAGCGTGTGTGCAGAGATCTCTGAAGTTACTGCTCCCGGTGTGTGTCCATAGATCTCTCTGAAGATACTGAAGCCCTTGCCGCAGACGCCGCACTTGTAGGGCTGCTCGCCCGTGTCGTTGCACTTGTGCATCATGAGGCTGTCCGAGCCGCTGAAGGTCCGGTCACAGATGGAGCACGT
Source organism: Carcharodon carcharias (assembly GCF_017639515.1). NCBI lineage: Eukaryota > Metazoa > Chordata > Chondrichthyes > Lamniformes > Lamnidae > Carcharodon > Carcharodon carcharias. The sequence goes on along the minus strand of NW_024470648.1, from coordinate 533,573 downwards.
GTGGGTGTCCATAGATCTCTGAATGTTACAAACCTTGGCGTGTGTGTTCACAGATCTCTGATTGGTTACTGCCTTGGCCGTGTGTCCATAGATCTCTGAAGACTGGCCTGGGGTGTGAGTCCATAGATCTCTGAATGTTACCTGAGTCTTGAATCGCTTCCCACAGACGGAGCAGACAAAGCCCTCTCCGGCCTTCAAAGGGCGCCGGTACTCTGGCCCTGCGGGGAGGGAGGACTTGGTCACTTCCGGCCGCGAGGCTCGGTGGGAGTTCCCCGTCTCCGTGTCCTCCCCGTCTATGTCCCTGCAAAAGGAGCGTACAAGGGTCAGCTCACGGCACAAACTCGCTGCTTACTTCCCATTAACGCTCGGCTCGCTCGCTATTCTACAAACTAAAAGAAACTCTGCTCAAAGCCACGTTCAAAATCTCATGGCCAGATTTAATCCTTCACCCCACTGAAGGTGCTGACTCTGGGTTCAGTTCCACACTCACTGGTTCCCCTCTCTCTCTCTCCCTGAAGGCGCTGACTCTGACTGGGTTCAGTTCCACACTCACTGGTCCCTCTCTCTCTCTCCCTGAAGGTACTGACTCTGACTGGGTTCAGTTCCACACTCACTGGTTCCTCTCTCTCTCTCTCTGAAGGCGCTGACTGACTGGGTTCAGTTCCACACTCACTGGTTCCTCTCTCTCTCTCTCTCTCTCTCTCTGAAGGTACTGACTCTGACTGGGTTCAGTTCCACACTCACTGGTTCCTCTCTCTCTCTCCCTGAAGGTGCTGACTCTGACTGGGTTCAGTTCCACACTCACTGGTTCCTCTCTCTCTCTCTCCCTGAAGGTGCTGACTCTGACTGGGTTCAGTTCCACACTCACTGGTTCCTCTCTCTCTCTCCCTGAAGGTGCTGACTCTGACTGGGTTTAGTTCCACACTCACTGGTTCTTCTCTCTCTCTCTCCCTGAAGGTGCTGACTCTGACTGGGTTCAGTTCCACACTCACTGGTTCCTCTCTCACTCTCTCTCCCTGAAGGCACTGACTCTGACTGGGTTCAGTTCCACACTCACTGGTTCCTCTCTCTCTCTCCCTGAAGGTGCTGACTCTGACTGCGTTCAGTTCCACACTCACTGGTTCCTCTCTCTCTCTCTCTCCCTGAAGGTGCTGACTCTGACTGGGTTCAGTTCCACACTCACTGGTTCCTCTCTCCCTCTCTCTCTCTCTGAAGGTGCTGACTCTGACTGGGTTCAGTTCCACACTCACTGGTTCCTCTCTCTCTCTCCCTGAAGGCGCTGACTCTGACTGGGTTCAGTTCCACACTCACTGGTTCCTCTCTCTCTCTCTCCCTGAAGGTGCTGACTCTGACTGGGTTCAGTTCCACACTCACTGGTTCCTCTCTCCCTCTCTCTCTCCCTGAAGGTGCTGACTCTGACTGGGTTCAGTTCCACACTCATTGGTTCCTCTCTCTCTCTCCCTGAAGGTGCTGACTCTGACTGGGTTCAGTTCCACACTCACTGGTTCCTCTCTCTCTCTCTCCCTGAAGGTGCTGACTCTGACTGGGTTCAGTTCCACACTCACTGGTTCCTCTCGCTCTCTCTCCATAGATCTCTGAATGTTACTGGCGTTCGTGTGTGTCCACACTCTCTGGTTCCTCTGTCTTCACTGAAGTGTGCTAACTCTGACTGGGTTACTGACCTCACTGGTTGTCCTAGATCTCCCTGAATGTTACTGACTTGATGTGTCCATAGATTCTGAATGTTACTGGTTGCGTGTGTGTCATAGATCTCTGAATGCTGACTCTGACTGGGTTAGTTCCAACTCACTGGTTCCTGTGTGTCTCTCCCTGAATCTCTGACTCTGCTGGTTGTGTGTCCATAGATCTCTGAATGTTACTGACTCTCGTGTGTGTCCATAGAAGGTGCTGTTACTGACCTTGGCGTGTGTGTCCACACTCTCTGGTTACTGACCTGGCTGTGTGTCCATAGATCTCTGAATGGTACTGCCTTGGCGATGTGTCCATAGATTCCTGAATTTACTGGCTTGGCGTGTGTGTCATAGATCTCTGAATGTTACTGACTGTGGGTTCAGTTCCATGCTCACTGGTTCCTCTGTGTCTCTCCCTGAATCGCTGACTCTGACTGGTGTCAGTTCCACAATCTACTGGTTCCTGGCGTCTGTGTCCATAGATCCCTGAATGTTACTGACTCTTGGGTTCAGTTCCAACTCACTGGCCCTTGCGTGTGTCTAGATCTCTGAATGGTACTGACTTGGCGTGTGTGTCCATAGATTCTGACACTCACTGGTTCCTGTGTCTCTCTCCCTGAATCGCTGACCTGACTGGTGTTCTAGTTCCAACTCACTGGTTCCTGTGTGGTGTCTCTCCTGAATCGCTGACTTGACTGGTGTTCAGTTCCACATTCACTGTTCCTCTGTGTGTCTCTCCCTGAAGCTGCTGACTGACTGGGTTCAGTTCCACTACTCACTGGTTTCCTGGCTTGTGTCCCTGAAGATCTCTGAATTTACTGACTTGGCGTGTGTTCCATAGATCTCTGAATGTTACTGACCTTCTGTGTCTCTCCCTGAAGTCTGACTCTGACTGGTGTTCAGTTCCACACTCACTGGTTGTGTCCTAGATCTCTGAATGTTACTGACCTTGGCGTGTGTTCATAGATCCAACTTACTGGTTGGCGTCTGTGTCATAGATCTCTGAATGTTACTGACCTTGGCGTGGTGTCCATAGTTCTCAACTTACTGGCCTTGGCGTGTGTGTCCATAGATCTCTGAATGTTACTGACCTTGCGTGTGTTCAGTCCACAATCTACTGGTTCCTGGCTCTGTTGTCCATAGATCAATGAATATTACTGACCTTGGGTTCAGTTCCACTCTGAATGTTACTACCTTGTGTGTGTCCATAGATCTCTGACTCTGACTGGCTTGTGTGTCCACACTCACTGGTTACTCCTTGGCTCTGTGTCATAGATCTCTGAATGTGCTGACCTTGGCGTGTTCAGTTCCACACTCACTGGTTACTGACCTTGGCTGTGTGTGTCCATAGATCTCTGAATGTTACTGACCTTGGCGTGTGTGTCCATAGATTCCAATGTTACTGGCCTTGCGTGTGTGTCAATCCCTGAATGCTACTGACTTGGTTGTGTGTCCACACTCTCTGGTTCCTCTGGTGTTGTTGTCTCCTCTCTCCCTGAATGTACTGACTTGGGTGTGTGTCCATAGATTCTGAATGTTACTGGTTCTTGTCTCTCTCTCTCCCTGAATGCTGACTCTGACTGGGTATGTGTCCACACTCAATGGTTACTGACTTGCATGTGTGTCCATAGATCTCTGAATGTTACTGACCTTGGCGTTGTGTGTCCATAGATCTCTGAATGTTACTGACCTCACGTGTGTCTCCCTGAAGGCACTGACTCTGACTGGGTTCAGTTCCACACTCACTGGTGCCTCTCTCTCTCTCTCTCCCTGAAGGTGCTGACTCTGACTGGGTTCAGTTCCACACTCACTGGTTCCACTCTCTCTCTCCCTGAAGGTGCTGACTCTGACTGCGTTCAGTTCCACACTCACTGGTTCCTCTCTCTCTCTCTCTCCCTGAAGGTGCTGACTCTGACTGGGTTCAGTTCCACACTCACTGGTTCCTCTCTCCCTCTCTCTCTCCCTGAAGGTGCTGACTCTGACTGGGTTCAGTTCCACACTCACTGGTTCCTCTCTCTCTCTCCCTGAAGGTGCTGACTCTGACTGGGTTCAGTTCCACACTCACTGGTTCCTCTCTCTCTCTCTCCCTGAAGGTGCTGACTCTGACTGGGTTCAGTTCCACACTCACTGGTTCCTCTCGCTCTCTCTCCCTGAAGGTGCTGACTCTGACTGGGTTCAGTTCCACACTCACTGGTTCCTCTCTCTCTCTCTCCCTGAAGGTGCTGACTCTGACTGGGTTCAGTTCCACACTCACTGGTTCCTCTCTCTCTCTCCCTGAAGGCGCTGACTCTGACTGGGTTCAGTTCCACACTCACTGGTTCCTCTCTCTCTCCCTGAAGGTGCTGACTCTGACTGGGTTCAGTTCCACACTCACTGGTTCCTCTCTCTCTCTCCCTGAAGATGCTGACTCTGACTGGGTTCAGTTCCACACTCACTGGTTCCTCTCTCTCTCTCTCCCTGAAGGTCCTGACTCTGACTGGGTTCAGTTCCACACTCACTGGTTCCTCTCTCTCTCTCTCCCTGAAGGTCCTGACTGTGGGTTCAGATCCACACTCACTGGTTCCTCTCTCTCTCTCCCTGAAGGCGCTGACTCTGACTGGGTTCAGTTCCACACTCACTGGTTCCTCTCTCTCTCTCTCTCTCTCCCTGAAGGTGCTGACTCTGACTGGGTTCAGTTCCACACTCACTGGTCCCTCTCTCTCTCCCTGAAGGTGCTGACTCTGACTGGGTTCAGTTCCACACTCACTGGTTCCTCTCTCTCTCTCCCTGAAGGCGCTGTCTCTGACTGGGTTCAGTTCCACACTCACTGGTTCCTCTCTCTCTCTCCCTGAAGGCGCTGACTCTGACTGGGTTCAGTTCCACACTCACTGGTTCCTCCCTCTCTCTCTCCCTGAAGGTGCTGACTGACTGGGTTCAGTTCCACACTCACTGGTTCCTCTCTCTCTCTCCCTGAAGGCGCTGACTCTGACTGGGTTCAGTTCCACACTCACTGGTTCCTCTCTCTCTCTCCTTGAAGGTGCTGACTCTGACTGGATTCAGTTCCACACTCACTGGTTCCTCTCTCTCTCTCTCTCCCTGAAGGTGCTGACTCTGACTGGGTTCAGTTCCACACTCACTGGTTCTTCTCTCTCTCTCCCTGAAGGCGCTGACTCTGACTGGGTTCAGTTCCACACTCACTGGTTCCTCTCTCTCTCTCCCTGAAGGTGCTGACTCTGACTGGGTTCAGTTCCACACTCACTGGTTCCTCTCTCTCTCTCGCTGAAGGCGCTGACTCTGACTGGGTTCAGTTCCACACTCACTGGTTCCTCTCTCTCTCTCTCTCTCTGAAGGCGCTGACTCTGACTGGGTTCAGTTCCACACTCACTGGTTCCTCCCTCTCTCTCTCTCTCCCTGAAGGTCCTGACTCTGACTGGGTTCAGTTCCACACTCACTGGTTCCTCCCTCTCTCTCTCTCCCCCTGAAGGTGCTGACTCTGACTGGGTTCAGTTCCACACTCACTGGTTCCTCTCTCTCTCTCTCTCTCTCTCTCTCCCTGAAGGTGCTGACTCTGACTGGGTTCATCTCCACACTATCTGATTCCTCTCTCTCTCTCTCCCTGAAGGTCCTGACTCTGACTGGGTTCAGTTCCACCCTCACTGGTTCCTCTCTCTCTCTCCCTGAAGGTACTGACTCTGACTGGGTTCAGTTCCACACTCACTGGTTCCTCTCTCTCTCTCCCTGAAGGCGCTGACTCTGACTGGGTTCAGTTCCACACTCACTGGTTCCTCTCTCTCTCTCCCTGAAGGTGCTGACTCTGACTGGGTTCAGTTCCACACTCACTGGTTCCTCTCTCTCTCTCTCCCTGAAGGCACTGACTCCGACTGGGTTCAGTTCCACACTCACTGGTTCCACTCTCTCTCTCTCTCCCTGAAGGCGCTGACTCTGACTGGGTTCAGTTCCACACTCACTGGTTCCTCTCTCTCTCTCTCACTCTCTCCCTGAAGGCGCTGACTCTGACTGGGTTCAGTTCCACCCTCACTGGTTCCTCTCTCTCTCTCTCCCTGAAGGCACTGACTCTGACTGGGTTCAGTTCCACACTCACTGGTTCCACTCTCTCTCTCTCTCTCTCCCTGAAGGCGCTGACTCTGACTGGGTTCAGTTCCACACTCACTGGTTCCTCTCTCTCTCTCTCCCTGAAGGTGCTGACTCTGACTGGGTTCAGTTCCACACTCACTGGTTCCTCTCTCTCTATCCCTGAAGGTGCTGACTCTGACTGGGTTCAGTTCCACACTCACTGGTTCCTCTCTCTCTCACTGTGAAGGCGCTGACTCTGACTGGGTTCAGTTCCACACTCATTGGTTACTCTCTCTCTCTCTGAAGGTGCTGACTCTGACTGGGTTCAGTTCCACACTCACTGGTTCCTCTCTCTCTCTCTCTCTGAAGGTGCTGACTCTGACTGGGTTCAGTTCCACACTCACTGGTTCCTCTCTCTCTCTCTCCCTGAAGGTCCTGACTCTGACTGGGTTCAGTTCCACACTCACTGGTCCCTCTCTCACTCTCTCCCTGAAGGCGCTGACTCTGACTGGGTTCAGTTCCACACTCACTGTTCCTCTCTCTCTCTCTCTGAAGGCGCTGACTCTGACTGGGTTCAGTTCCACACTCACTGCTTCCTCTCTCTCTCTCCCTGAAGGTGCTGACTCTGACTGGGTTCAGTTCCACACTCACTGGTTCCTATCGCTCTCTCTCCCTGAAGGTGCTGACTCTGACAGGGTTCAGTTCCACACTCACTGGTTCCTCTCTCTCTCTCTCCCTGAAGGCGCTGACTCTGACTGGGTTCAGTTCCACACTCACTGGTGCCTCTCTCTCTCTCTCTCTGAAGGTGCTGACTCTGACTGGGTTCAGTTCCACACACACTGGTTCCTCTCTCTCTCTCTCACTCTCTCCCTGAAGATGCTGACTCTGACTGGGTTCAGTTCCACACTCACTGGTCCCTCTCTCTCGCTCTCTCTCCCTGAAGGCGCTGACTCTGACTGGGTTCAGTTCCACACTCACTGGTTCCTCTCTCTCTCTCCCTGAAGGCGCTGACTCTGACTGGGTTCAGTTCCACACTCACTGGTTCCTCTCTCTCTATCCCTGAAGGTGCTGACTCTGACTGGGTTCAGTTCCACACTCACTGGTTCCTCTCTCTCTCACTGTGAAGGCGCTGACTCTGACTGGGTTCAGTTCCACACTCACTGGTTACTCTCTCTCTCTCTGAAGGTGCTGACTCTGACTGGGTTCAGTTCCACACTCACTGGTTCCTCTCTCTCTCTCTCTCTGAAGGTGCTGACTCTGACTGGGTTCAGTTCCACACTCACTGGTTCCTCTCTCTCTCTCTCTGAAGGCGCTGACTCTGACTGGGTTCAGTTCCACACTCACTGCTTCCTCTCTCTCTCTCCCTGAAGGTGCTGACTCTGAATGGGTTCAGTTCCACACTCACTGGTTCCTCTCTCTCTCTCTCTCCCTGAAGGTCCTGAGTCTGACTGGGTTCAGTTCCACACTCACTGGTTCCTATCGCTCTCTCTCCCTGAAGGCGCTGACTCTGACTGGGTTCAGTTCCACACTCACTGGTTCCTCTCTCTCTCTCTCCCTGAAGGTGCTGACTCTGACTGGGTTCAGTTCCACACTCACTGGTTCCTCTCTCTCTCTCTCCCTGAAGGTGCTGACTCTGACTGGGTTCAGTTCCACACTCACTGGTTCCTATCTCTCTCTCTCCCTGAAGGCGCTGACTCTGACTGGGTTCAGTTCCACACTCACTGGTGCCTCTCTCTCTCTCTCTCTCTCTCTCTCTCTGAAGGTGCTGACTCTGACTGGGTTCAGTTCCACACTCACTGGTTCCTATCGCTCTCTCTCCCTGAAGGCGCTGACTCTGACTGGGTTCAGTTCCACACTCACTGGTCCCTCTCCCTCTCTCGCTCTCTCTCCCTGAAGGCGCTGACTCTGACTGGGTTCAGTTCCACTCTCACTGGTTCCTCTCTCACTCTCTCTCCCTGAAGGCACTGACTCTGACTGGGTTCAGTTCCAAACTCACTGGTTCCTCTCTCTCTCTCTCCCTGAAGGTGCTGACTCTGACTGGGTTCAGTTCCAAACTCACTGGTTCCTCTCTCTCTCTCTCCCTGAAGGCGCTGACTCTGACTGGGTTCAGTTCCACACTCACTGGTTCCTCTCTCTCTCTCTCTCTCTGAAGGCGCTGACTCTGACTGGGTTCAGTTCAACACTCACTGGTTCCTCTCTCTCTCTCTCTCTCTCTCTGAAGGCGCTGACTCTGACTGGGTTCAGTTCAACACTCACTGGTTCCTCTCTCTCTCTCCCTGAAGGCGCTGACTCTGACTGGGTTCAGTTCCACACTCACTGGTTCCTCTCTCTCTCTCCCTGAAGGCGCTAACTGTGACTGGGTTCAGTTCCACACTCACTGGTTCCTCTCTCTCTCTCCCTGAAGGCGCTGACTCTGACTGGTTTCAGTTCCACACTCACTGGTTGCTCCCTCTCTCTCTCTCTCTCCCTGAAGGTGCTGACTCTGACTGGGTTCAGTTCCACCCTCACTGGTTCCTCTCTCTCTCTCTCCCTGAAGGCGCTGACTCTGACTGGGTTCAGTTCCACACTCACTGGTTCCACTCTCTCTCTCTCTCTCTCCCTGAAGGCGCTGACTCTGACTGGGTTCAGTTCCACACTCACTGGTTCCTATCTCTCTCTCTCCCTGAAGGCGCTGACTCTGACTGGGTTCAGTTCCACACTCACTAGTTCCTCTCTTTCTCTCTCCCTGAAGGCGCTGACTCTGACAGGGTTCAGTTCCACACTCACTGGTTCCTCTCTCTCTCTCTCTCTCCCTGAAGGTGCTGACTCTGACTGGGTTCAGTTCCACACTCACTGGTTCCCCTCTCTCTCTCGTTCTCTCTCCCTGAAGTTGCTGACTCTGACTGGGTTCAGTTCCACACTCACTAGGTCCTCTCGCTCTCTCCCTGAAGGTGCTGACTCTGACTGGGCTCAGTTCCACACTCACTGGTTCCTCTCGCTCTCTCTCTCTCTCTGAAGGTGCTGACTCTGACTGGGTTCAGTTCCACACTCACTGGTTCCTCTCTCTCTCTCCCTGATGATGCTGACTCTGACTGGGTTCAGTTCCACACTCAGTGGCTCCCCCATCCGAATGGGCCACTGTAAGTATTTGCATCAGTTCTTACAATCTAGGGTCAGGATGAAGCGTCAGGTACATGGGGAAGCAAACTCCTAATAAATTTGCAGTGTGAACGCATTGGTTACAGAGCAAGTTGACTGAGAATGTCATGGGGCAGATGGTGAGGTGAAGGATAGGGAAATCCCCAGAACGTGATGGATTCTCGCTCGCGTTGCAAAAGGTGATTATGGCGTGACTGCTCTGCTTGTGCTGGTTCACACCTCTGTTAGGGATAGGAACCGTTCTCTCTTACGCTGTAACCTTATCGCTGTCAGCGCATTGGGACTCGACGCAGGGTTCGGGTCACTGCGCTGCTTCTGAAAGAGGATAGAGGGGGCCATGAAATCCTGAGTCTGCAGAATTGGAGGAAAGTTACCGGAAGCAGTTATTTTTCAACAAACGCTAACTGATTGGAAAGAGTCAGCATTGTATGCAAGGACTGAGCCATGCTGGACCGAGGTTTGTTTCACTTTGAGGAGCTGATGGACGTGCTCCATAAAGGGCTGTCCCTCGATGTCGTTTATTCAGACCTCCATTTCGAAAGGATTCAACACAGGTTACCCCGATCGAAACTGGCCCCCATCCAACCCAAGGCAACCCAATGGCTTCCACTGGAGCAGGAGGAGGCCATTCGGCCCCTCGATCCTGCTCCGCCATTCACTAAGGCATTGGCCGATCGCCCACTTCAACTCCGCCCTCCCGCACTGGTCCCCGCGCTCATCTATCCCCTTTCGCATCCAATAAAAAAAAACCTGTCGGCCTCTATCTTCAATCTGCTCAGTGGCCAAGCTCTCCGGGGTCCAGAGTTGGGTTAGGGTGACTCCGAGGTCTCCCAAGGAGGGGAATGGCCGGGGGATGGGAAGCTGAGCAGGGAGATGGAGGAGGGGGGGGGAAACGGAACACAGAAAATTAGGAAGCGAAGGCAAGAGGGCCCAAAAAAACACAAGGGCAAGAAATAGATGGGGGTCATAGTACAAAATAAAGCGAAGGTGACTCACAAGGTTAAAAAGACAAGTCTAAAGGTATTGTATCTTCAATAGGGTCGCTGAATTAACAGCACAAATAGATAGAAGCGGTTCTGATATGGTTGCAAAGATGGAGATGTGGCTGGGTGACTTTAATCGACATATAGATCCGTGGAACCAAACTACTGTGGAGAAGGATTTCCTGGAGTGTGTAAGTGATGGTTTTTTAGACGAATACACTGAGGAACCAACTGGAGAGCAGGCTATCCTAGTACTGGGTACCGTGCAACGAGAAAGGATTAATTAACAATCTTGTTGTGCGGGGGTCCCTTGGGGAAGAGCGACCATAAAATGGTAGAATTGTTCATTAAGAGTGAAGAAGCTGAATCGAAACTCAGGTCCTGAATCGAACTACGAGGGTATGAGGTGTGAGGTGATCATGAAGGGGAACATGAAGCATGAGGGTAAACTTGCAGGGAACATAAAAACTGGCGCTAAGAGCTTCTGTAAATAGGAGAAGAGGAAAGAAGATTCATGAAGACAAATGTAGGCCCCTTAGTCAGAAATGGGGGAAATTATAATGGGGAACAAAGAAATGGCAGGAGAATTGAACACACATTTTGGCTCTGTCTTCAGAAAAGAGAACACAAATAACTTAAGACCATAAGACACAGGAGCAGAAATTAGGCCATTTGGCCCATCGAGTCTGCTCCGCCGTTCAATCATGGCTGATAAATTTCTCAACCTCATTCTCCCACCTTCTCCCCGTAACCTTTGATCCCCCTTACCAATCAAGAACCTATCCATCTCGGTCTTAAATACACTCAATGACCTGGTCTCCACATCCTTCTGTGGCATTGAATTCCATAGATTCATCACTCTCTGGCTAAAGAAGTTTCTTCTCATCTCTGTTCTAAAAGGTCTTCCCTTTACTCTGAGGCTGTGCCCTCAGGTCCTAGTCTCTCCTCCTAATGGAAACATCTTCCCCATGTCCACTCTATCCAGGCCTTTCAGTATTCTGTAAGTTTCAATCAGATCCCCCCCTCATCCTTCTAAACTCCATCGAGTATAGACCCAGAGTACTCAAACATTCCTCATATGTTAAGCCTTTCATTCCTGGGATCGTTCTCGTGAACCTCCTCTGGACACTCTCCAGGGCCAGCACATGCTTCCTGAGATACGGGGCCCAAAATTGCTCACAATATTCTAAATGTGGGTCTGACCAGAGCCTTATAAAGCCTCAGCAGCACATCCCTGCTTTTATATTCTAGTCCTCGCGAAATAAACGCCAACATTGCATTTGCCTTCCTAACTACCGACTCAACCTGCAAGTTAACCTTAAAAGAATCCTGGACTAGGGCTCCCAAGTCCCTTTGCACTCCAGATTTCTGAATTCTCTCCCCATTTAGAAAATAGTCTATGCCTCTATTCTTCCTACCAAAGTGCATGACCTCACACTTCCCCACGTTCCCAGAACTTCCCAGAACTGTTAGGGAACTGAGGGCCGAATGAGAGGGAGGAATTGAAGAAAATCATTATTAGAGAAATTAATGGGGTCAAAAGCTGAAAAATCCCCAGGGCCCGATAATCTACATCCCAGACTACTAGAGGAAGCGACCCTAGAAATATTGGATGCATTGGTGGTCATCTTCCAAAATCCTATCGGTTCTGGAGCAGTTCCTACAGGTTGGAGGTTGGCAAATGTAACCCCACTGTTTAAGAAAGGAGGGAGAGACAAAAACAGAGAATGACAGACCAGTTAGCCTAACAGCGCTAGTGGGGGAAATGCCAGAGTCTATTGTAAAAGACATGGCAAGAGATCTCTTGGAAAGCATTAATGGGATTAGACAAAGTCAGCATGGGTTTATGTTTAACTAATCTCCTGGAGTTTTTTAAGGATGTAATTTGGACAATAGATATGGGAGAACCAGTGGATGCGGTGTATTTGGATTTCAAGGCGGCTTTTGATAAGGTCCCACTTAAGAGGCTGGTGGGCAAACTTAAAGCACATGGGGTCGGGGATAATATATTCGCGTTCATTGAGGATCGGTTGACAGACCGGAAACAGAGAGTGGGAATAAATGGGTCTTTTTCCGGGTGACAGGCAGTGACTCGTGGTGTACTGCAGGGATCAGTGCTCGGGCCCCAGCTGTTCACTATCATAAAAATGACTTGGATGAGGGAACCAAATGCAGCGATAATATTTCCAACTCCCGCTCCTAGTTTCTAATGGATGCAGCCACTCAGCCTCCATCCTGTCAGGCTTCTTAAGAAATGTTAAACGCTTCAATCCGATAACTTCTAAACCCCACGCCCCTCCCCAGTCTAATCAATCTCTTCCCTCCTGGACAACCTCCTCATCCCAAGAGCCTCAGGTAACGAGGTCTGTCCTTGGGTGAGGAGACCGAAGACCAGCGTTCCTTACTCGCCCCACCTCACTCTCCTTGAACCGAGGGGCTTGCTCGACCATTGCAGAGTCCCAACCACACGGAGTCACACGTAGGCCAGACCGGGTAAGGATTCCCTTCCCTGAAGGATGTTAGCGAACCGGAGGGGTTCTTTTTTTTTTAACAACAGTCAGCGATGTTAACTTTCACGGCTGCCGCTATTGAGACGAGCTTCATATTCCAGATTCAGCGATTGAATTTAAAATTCCAACCAGCTGCCGTGTGTCCGGAGCGTCAGCCTGGATCACAGAATCCCACAGCGCAGAAGAGGCCCTTTGGCCCATCGGGTCTGCACTGACACATGAGAAACACCTGACCTACCTCCCTAATCCCATTTACCAGCCCTTGGCCCACAGCCTTGAATGTTGTGACGATGCCAAGTGCTCATCCAGGTACTTTTTAAAGGATGTGAGACAACCCACCTCCAACACCCTCCCAGGCAGCTCATTCCAGACCATCACCACCGTCTGGGTAAAAAAGTTTTTCCTCACATCCCCCCTAAACCTCCTGTCCCTCACCTTGAACTTATGTCCCCTTGTGACTGACCCTTCAACTAAGGGGAACAGCTGCTCCCTATCCGCCCTGTCCATGCCCCTCATAATCTTGTACACCTCGATCAGGTTGCCCCTCAGTCTTCTCTGCTCCAACGAAAACAACCCAAGTCTATCCAACCTCTCTTTATAACTTATATGCTTTATCCCAGGCAACATTCTGGTGAATCTCCCCTGCACCCCCTCCAGTGCAATCACATCCTTCCTATAATGTGGTGACCAGAACAGCACACAGTACTCCAGCTGTGGCCTCACCAAGGTTCTATACAACTCCAACAGGACCTCCCTACTTTTGTAATCTATACCTTGATTGATAAAGGCAAGTGTCCCATATGCCTTTTTCACCACCCCACTAACATGCCCCTCTGCCTTCAGAGATCTATGGACACACACAACAAGGCCAGTAACATTCAGAGATCTATGGACACACACGCCAAGGTCAGTAACATTCAGAGATCTATGGACACACACGCCAAGGTCAGTAACATTCAGAGATCTATGGACACACACGCCAAGGTCAGTAACATTCAGAGATCTATGGACACACACGCCAAGGTCAGTAACATTCAGAGATCTATGGACACACACGCCAAGGTCAGTAACATTCAGAGATCTATGGACACACACGCCAAGGTCAGTAACATTCAGAGATCTATGGACACACACGCCAAGGCCAGTAACATTCAGAGGGCTATGGACACACACGCCAAGGTCAGTAACATTCAGAGATCTATGGACAAACACATGCCAAGGTCAGTAACATTCAGAGATCTATGGACACAAATGACAAGGTCAGTAACATTCAGACATCTATGGACACACACGCCAAGGCCAGTAACATTCAGAGATCTATGGACACACACGCCAAGGTCAGTAACATTCAGAGATCTATGGACACACACGCCAAGGCTAGTAACATTCAGAGATCTATGGACACACACGCCAAGGTCAGTAACATTCAGAGATCTATGGACAGACATGCCAAGGCCAGTAACATTCAGAGATCTATGGACACGCACATGCCAAGACCAGTAAGATTCAGAGATCTAGGGACACGCACACGCCAAGGTCAGTAACATTCAGAGATCTATGGACACACACGCCAAGGTCAGTAACATTCAGAGATCTATGGACACAAATGACAAGGTCAGTAACATTCAGAGATCTATGGACAGACACGCCAAGGCCAGTAACATTCAGAGATCTATGGACACACACGCCAAGGTCAGTAACATTCAGAGATCTATGGACACACACGCCAAGGTCAGTAACATTCAGAGATCTATGGACACGCATGCCAAGGTCAGTAACATTCAGATATCTATGGACACGCATGCCAAGGTCAGTAACATTCAGAGATCTATGGACACGCATGCCAAGGTCAGTAACATTCAGCTGGTGAAGCTTTCGCTCTTATAAGGTTAGATTCACAAGAATACCAAATGACAAAGGGAGCTGCAATTAATATGGATCAATTATTCATCGATATAGATTGTAAATACGGATCGATTATTCGCCGAAATAGATTGTAAATATGGATCGATTATTCGCCGATATAGATTGTAAATACGGATCGACTATTCGTTGATACATTTGTAAATACGGGTGGATTATTCGTCGATATAGATTGTAAATACGGATCAATTATTCGTCAATATAGATTGTAAATACGGAACGACTATTTGCGATATAGATTGTAAATACGAGTCGATTCTTGGTCGATATAGATTGTAAATATGGATCGATTATTGGTCGATATAGATTGTAAATACGGGTCGATTATTGGTCGATGTAGATTGTAAATACGGGTCAACTATTGGTCGATATAGATTGTAAGTACGGGTCGATTATTGGTCGATATAGATTGTAAATACGGATCGATTATTGGTCGACATAGATTGTAAATAACGGTCGATTATTCGTCGATATAGATTGTAAACACGGATCGATCATTGGTCGATATAGATTGTAAATACGGATCGATTATTGGTCGATATAGATTGTAAATACGGATCGATTATTGGTCGATATAGATTGTAAATACGGATCGATCATTGGTCGATATAGATTGTAAATATGGGGCGATTATTCGTCGATATAGATTGTAAATACGGATCGACTGTTCGTCGATATAGATTGTAAATATGGATCAATTATTCGTTAATATAGATTGTAAATACGGAACGACTATTTGCGATATAGATTGTAAATACGAGTCGATTATTGGTCGATATAGATTGTAAATACGGATCGACTGTTCTTCGATATAGATTGTAAATACGGATCGATTATTGGTCGATATAGATTGTAAATACGGGTCAAAAATTGGTCGATATAGATTGCAAATACGGATCGATTATTGGTCGATATAGATTGTATATACGGATCGATTATTGGTCGATATAGATTGTATATACGGATCGATTATTGGTCGATATAGATGGTAAATACGGATCGACTGTTCTTCGATATAGATTGTAAATACGGATCGATTTTTGGTCGATATAGATTATAAATACGGATCGATTATTGGTCGATACAGATTGTAAATACGGATCGATTATTGGTCGATATAGATTGTAAATACGGGTTGATTATTCGTCGATATAGCTTGTAAATACGGATCAATTATTGGTCGATATAGATTGTAAATACAGATCGATTATTGGTCGATATGGATTGTAAATACGGGTCGATTATTGGTTGATATAGATTGTAAATACGGGTCAACTATTCGTCGATATAGATTGTAAATAAGGGTCGATTATTGGTCGACATAGATTGTAAATAACGGTCGATTATTCGTCGATGTCAATTGTAAACACGGATCGATTATTGGTCGATATAGATTGTAAATACGGATCGATTATTCGCGATATAGATTGTAAATACGGATCGATTATTCGTCGATAAAGATTGTAAATAAGGATCGATTATTGGTCGATATAGATTGTAAGTACGGGTCGATTATTCGTCGATATAGATTGTAAATACGGATCGACTGTTCTTCGATATAAATTGTAAATACGGATCGACTGTTCTTCGAAATAGATTGTAAATACGGATCGACTATTCGTCGATATAGATTGTAAATACGGATCAATTATTCGTCGAGATAGATTGTAAATACGGATCGATTATTGGTCGATATAGATCGCAAATACGGGTCGATATAGATTGTAAATACGGATCGATTATTTGCGATATAGATTGTAAATACGGATCGATTATTGGTTGATATAGATTGTAAATACGGATCGATTATTCGTCTATATAGACTGTAAATAAGGGTCGATTATTCATCGATATAGATTGTAAATACGGATCAATTATTCGTCGATATAGATTGTAAATACAGATCGATTATTCGCGATATAGATTGTAAATACGGATCGATTATTCGTCGATATAGATTGTAAATACGGATCGATTATTGGTCGATATAGATTGTAAATAGGGATCGATTATTCGTCAATATAGATTGTAAATAGGGATCGATTATTGATCGATATTGATTGTAAATACGGATCAATTATTCGTCGATATAGATTGTAAATACGGATCGATGATTGATCAATATAGATTGTAAATACGGATCGATTATTGATCAATATAGAATGTAAATACGGATCGATTATTCATCGATATAGATTGTAAATACGGATTGATTATTGATCGATATAGATTGAAAATACGGATCGATTATTGATCAATATAGAATGTAAATACGGATCGATTATTCATCGATATAGATTGTAAATACGGACCGATTATTCATCGATATAGATTGTAAATACGGATTGATTATTGATCGATATAGATTGTAAATACAGATCGATTATTCAACGATATAGACTGTAAATACGGATCGATTATTCGAGATATAGATTGTAAATAGGGGTCGACTATTGGTCGATATAGATTGTAAATACAGATCGATTATTCGTCGATATAGATTGTAAATACAGATCGATTATTGGTTGATATAGATTGTAAATCCGGATCGATTATTGGTCGATATAGATTGTAAATACCGATCGACTATTCGTCGATATAGATTGTAAATACGGATCGACTATTCGTCGATATAGATTGTAAATACGGATCAATTATTGGTCGATATAGATTGTAAATACAGATTGATTATTCGTCGATATAGGTTGTAAATACGGATCAATTATTCGTCGATATTGATTGTAAATTCAGATCGATTATTCGCGATATAGATTGTAAATACGGATCAATTATTCGTCGATATAGATTGTAAATACAGATCGATTATTCGCGATATAGATTGTAAATACGGATCGATTACTCGTCGATATAGATTGTAAATACGGATCGATTATTCGGCGATATAGATTGTAAATACGGATCGATTATTCGGCGATATAGTTTGTAAATAGCTGAGACCCAAGCACTGAGCGGGCTGTAGGTGGGGGGAATGCACGGTGGGTGAGTGCCGGGGGAGTGCATGGGATATGAGGGGGGGTCGTGGGGGCGTTGTGGTGATGTCATGGTGGTTGTTGTGTGTGTGTGTGTGTTTGTGTGGTGGGGACACGAGCGTTAATTGGATAAAAAGAAAAGTGGGTCTCCGAAAGGCTGGACTGCCTCGAAGCAGTGAGGTGCCCTCAGTCCGGGCAGGGTGCAAAGTTCGGGTGAAAGTTCCAGATGCTCCGAGCCCCCTTGGCCATGAGGGTGACGCCCGTGGACAGAGGGACGGAAAATGTGTCACACCCCAGTTCAACAAGGGAAGGCGGGTGGGGAGGGTTAAAACCGCTCATGACAAACCCATCAGCCCCAGGCAGGGCAACTTTCCAAGACAACGACACAAGGACAAAGCTCACCGCGACTTGGAAAACCGCCAAAGGCGTGGAAGGGTCACCGGCAGCTCTCCCACCTCTGAAACCCTCTCTGCTCCGCCGAAGCCTGAACGACCTCAAACGTGAACTCCGCTTCTCTCTCTCTCTCTCTCACTCCGCAGGCTTACTGCCCGAGAATTTCCAGCACATTCTGACTCACTTGGCCGAGCTCTTTCACAGGTTCAGGGCTACGAGGCGGTGGAGGGCGATATGGGGGGGTGGGGGGGTCGAGAGGGCTGAGACAGTGGAGTGGGGGTAATGTCACTGAGCAAGTGAGCCACAGGCCCAGGCTCACGATCTGAAGAAGAGACATATAGTCTCGAAACGTCGTCTCTGTCTCTCTCTCTCCACAGACGTTGTCAGACGCGCTGAGTCTTTCCAGTGATTTATTTTTTGGTTTTCGGTATTGATCTGGAGACTTGGGTTCGAATGCCACAAGAGGGCAGCTGGTGGAATTTAATTCAATAGATCGGCAGCACATCCACAAACATTCACTCCCTGCACCACTGACGCACACTAGCAGCAGCAGTGTGTGTACCATCTACAAGATGCACAGCAGGAACTCACCAAGGCTCCTTAGACAGCACCTTCCAAACCCACGACCGCTACGATCTAGAAGGACAAGGGCAGCAGACGCACGGGGAACACCGCCAACTGGAAGTCCCTCACCATCCCGACTTCGAAATATATCGGCCGTTCCTTCACTGACACTGGGTCAAAATCCTGGAACTCCCTCCGTAACAGCGCCGTGGGTGTACCTACACCACAGGGACAAAATCCTGGAACTCCCTCCCTGACAGCACCGTGGGTGTACCTACACCACACGGACAAAATCCTGGAACTCCCTCCCTAACAGCACCGTGGGTGTACCTACACCACAGGGGACAAAATCCTGGAACTCCCTCCCTAACAGCGCTGTGGGTGTACCTACACCACACGGGATAAAATCCTGGAACTCCCTCCCGAACAGCGCCTTGGGTGTACCTACACCACACGGACAAAATACTGGAACTCCCTCCCTAACAGCACTGTGGGTGTACCTACACCACACGGACAAAATCCTGGAACTCCCTCCCTAACAGCGCTGTGGGTGTACCTACACCACAGGGGACAAAATCCTGGAACTCCCTCCCTAGCAGCGCCGTGGGTGTACCTACACCACACGGACAAAATCCTGGAACTCCCACTCTAACAGCATTGTGGGTGTACCTACTCCACATGGGACAAAATCTTGGAACTCCCTCCCTAACAGCACTGTGGGTGTACCTACACCACACGGACAAAATCCTGGAACTCCCTCCCTAACAGCGCCGTGGGTGTACCTACACCACACGGACAAAATCCTGGAACTCCCTCCCTAACAGCGCCGTGGGTGTACCTACACCACAGGGACAAAATCCTGGAACTCCCTCCCTAACAGCACTGTGGGTGTACCTACACCACACGGGACAAAATGCTGGAACTCCCTCCCTAACAGCACTGTGGGTGTACCTACACCACAGGGACAAAATCCTGGAACTCCCTCCCTAGCAGCGCCGTGGGTGTACCTACACCACACGGACAAAATCCCGGAACTCCCACTCTAACAGCATTGTGGGTGTACCTACTCCACATGGGACAAAATCCTGGAACTCCCTCCCTAACAGCGCTGTGGGTGTACCTACACCACAGGGGACAAAATCCTGGAACTCCCTCCCTAACAGCGCTGTGGGTGTACCTACACCACAGGGACAAAATCCTGGAACTCCCTCCCTAACAGCGCTGTGGGTGTACCTACACCACAGGGGACAAAATCCTGCAACTCCCTCCCTAACAGCGCCGTGGGTGTACCTACACCACAGGGGACAAAATCCTGGAACTCCCTCCCTAACAGCGCTGTGGGTGTACCTACACCACACGGACAAAATCCTGGAACTCCCTCCCTAACAGCGCTGTGGGTGTACCTACACCACACGGGACAAAATGCTGGAACTCCCTCCCTAACAGCGCTGTGGGTGTACCTACACCACAGGGGACAAAATCCTGGAACTCCCTCCCTAACAGCGCTGTGGGTGTACCTACACCACAGGGACAAAATCCTGGAACTCCCTCCCTAACAGCGCTGTGGGTGTACCTACACCACAGGGGACAAAATCCTGCAACTCCCTCCCTAACAGCGCCGTGGGTGTACCTACACCACAGGGGACAAAATCCTGGAACTCCCTCCCTAACAGCGCTGTGGGTGTACCTACACCACACGGACAAAATCCTGGAACTCCCTCCCTAACAGCACCGTGGGTGTACCTACACCACACGGACAAAATCCTGGAACTCCCTCCCTAACAGCGCTGTGGGAGTACCTACACCACACGGACAAAATCCTGGAACTCCCTCCCTAACAGCACTGTGGGTGTACCTACACCACAGGGGACAAAATCCTGGAACTCCCTCCCTAACAGCACTGTGGGTGTACCTACACCACATGGGACAAAATCCTGGAACTCCCTCCCTAACAGCACTGTGGGTGTACCGACACCGCAGGATCACAGCAGCTCCGAGGAAGTGCGGGGTAGATTTTCCGGAACGAGAGCTGAGCTGGCTCCCGGGATTATGATCGACGCTTGCGCCGAGACGTGAGAAACAGGCTGCGGCTGAAACACGCCCCTCTGCGCACACGCACACACACGCACACACACACACAGAGCGCTCCAGGGTCCGGCGTCGCCTCGCGGTGGGAGCCGTGACGGGAAAGCTGGCGCGCGTGGGAGCGGTACAGTGCCGCTGGCGAGGAGGCCCACTCCCCGGCTGTTAAGACCGTAAGAAGTAGCAGCAGAAATCAAGGCCATTCGGCCCATCGAGCCTGCCCCGCCGCTTGAAAGCCTCACAATGTCCGGCTGCTTTGACACAGCAGCTCCTGACCAATAGCAAGGCGGGGGGGAGTGGTGGGTGGGGGGGGGAACCAGAGGACCGAGCTGGAGTTGCTGGTCCTCTAACCAATCGGAGTGAATGAGGGGGGCGGGGCCGGGCTGGTCCTCCAACCAATCGGAGTGAATGAGGGGGTGGGGCAAGGCTGGTCCTCCAACCAATCGGAGTGAATGAGGGGGGTGGGGCTGGGCTGGTCCTCCAACCAATCGGGAGTGAATAAGGGGGTGGGGCCCGGCTGGTCCTCCAACCAATCGGAGTGAATGAGGGGGGGGCGGGGCCAGGCTAGTCCTCCAACCAATCGGAGTGAATGAGGGGGGCGGGGCCGGGCTGGTCCTCCAACCAATCGGAGTGAATGAGGGGGATTCATGAAGACAAATGTAGGCCCCTTAGTCAGAAATGGGGGAAATTATAATGGGGAACAAAGAAATGGCAGCAGAATTGAACACACATTTTGGTTCTGTCTTCAGAAAAGAGAACACAACTAACTTAAGACCATAAGACACAGGAGCAGAAATTAGGCCATTCGGCCCATCGAGTCTGCTCCGCCGTTCAATCATGGCTGATAAATTTCTCAACCCCATTCTCCCACCTTCTCCCCGTAACCTTTGATCCCCCTTACCAATCAAGAACCTATCCATCTCGGTCTTAAATACACTCAATGACCTGGTCTCCACATCCTTCTGTGGCAATGAATTCCATAGATTCACCACTCTCTGGCTCAAGAAGTTTCTCCTCATCTCTGTTCTAAAAGGTCTTCCCTTTACTCTGAGGCTGTGCCCTCGGGTCCTAGTCTCTCCTACTAATGGAAACATCTTCCCCACGTCCACTCTATCCAGGCCTTTCAGTATTCTGTAAGTTTCAATCAGATCCCCGCACCCCCCCCTTCATCCTTCTAAACTCCATGGAGTACAGTCCCAGAGTCCTCAAACGTTCCCAGGAGGTTGATAGTGGGGGGATTCGGTGATGGTAATGCCATTGAACGTCAAGGGGCGGTGGTTGGACTCTCTCTTGTTGGAGATGGTCAATGCCTGACACCTGTGCGTTGTGAATATTACTCGCCGCTTCTGAGCCCCAAACACTCCTTCACATCTCTTGTTAATACGACTAGCAATCCCAGATTTTAAAATCTGGAGCTTGAAAGTTCACATACTCCAATGGCTATCCTATTTGTAAGTATATAGACATTATAGATTGCTTGTACTTTCTGTCTGTTCAATAAACCAAAAGTTGATTTATCTTTGGCGTGAGAACCTATATATAATTTGGACTCATCTGATGGGGGGGAGGATTGGAGGATTACAGCATAGGGTCTTGTGGGGAGAGGAGGAGAGGCAATACACGGCGAGGAGGAGGAGGAGGAGGAGCGGGGGTGAGAAGTGCACGGCTGGCACAGGAGATACCAGCTAGCCATGAGGGTAAGGAGAAAGGCCTTGGGGAGGTTAGGCACAATGCCAGAGGAGCAGAACCTGTAGCTGTGGGATAAAAATCCAATAAAAGGGGGGGGGGGGTCTTGAGGGTTCAGCGAGAAAGTGAGAGAGAGATTGGATCAGAGCGTTCAAAAAGGGGGTGAAAATAATTCAAGGTCCAGTACAGGAGTTAACGTAATTGGCATTTTTCCAGCGTTCCCATGTAAGTTAAACACCGCCCGGCTATGTCGGTGGGATGGGGGATGTTGCCCTAAACCAGAGTTCTCTACCCGGACACACGGTCCGAGGGGATAAAACAAGGAAGTTAGAAGCGCAGGCGTGAGGGAGCTGGCTGCGAAGCAGGGCAGGGATTGGGGGGGAGGGGGGGGTTTAACCAGACGCTCCCAACCGGTCATCAGTGCCCACCCCCTCCCACCGAGGACGCTGGCCTGCTGAGATTGGGCGCATCCTCGGGTAGTGGGAACACGCCGGTCCCTGGAGGGGGGCGGGTGGGGGGGGCTTCTCGAGACTGGCGTCTCCTCCCTCCTACCCTCGCCGGAGAGCCAATGCTCCCGGCTTGCCGGACTGGTCCCCCTTTCGATGAGGCTCCCCCCCACGCACCCCCCCATGTCCTTAAAACGCTCGCTTTCATGGAGGGTGCCCCCTCCACAAACATCCGCTCCCTCCGCCTCCCAACGCACAGTGGCAGCATCCACAAGATACAATGCGGCAACTCACCAAGGCTTGACCAGCTCAGTTTCTGGTCAGTGGTAACCCCCCCCGCCCATAAGACCATCAGACATAGGAGCAGAAATGAGGCCATTCAGCCCATCGAGTCTGCTCCGCCATTCAATCATGGCTGATAATTTCTCAACCCCATTCTCCCTCCTCCTCCTCCCCGTAACCTTTGAACCCCTTACCAATCAAGAACCTATCTATCTCGCTCTTAAATACACTCAATGACCTGGCGTCCACATCCTTCTGTGGCAATGAATTCCATAGATTCACCACTCTCTGGCTAAAGAAGTTTCTCCTCATCTCTGTTCTAAAAGGTCTTCCCTTTACTCTGAGGCTGTGCCCCTCGGGTCCTAGTCTCTCCTACTAATGGAAACATCTTCCCCACGTCCACTCTATCCAGGCCTTTCAGTATTCTGTAAGTTTCAATCAGATCCCCGCACCCCCCCCTTCATCCTTCTAAACTCCATCGAGTACAGACCCAGAGTCCTCAAACGTTCCTCATATGTTAACCTTTCAGTCCTGGGATCGTTCTCGTGAACCTCCTCCGGACCCTCCCCAGGGCCAGCACATCCTTAGCACGTCCAGGCCAGCGTTCGGCTAACCCCCTTTCAGTCTTTTCAGCTCCTGACATGACAACCCATCGGCCACGCGTCTCCTCGCACCCTCGAGTCGCAACCCAGTTCCGACGAGGAGGCACACTGGACTCTGTTTCTTACCCCAGCCCACCGAGTTCCTCCAGCACTCTCCGCCCTTAGCTTCAGATCACGGAATCAGAATCCCACAGCGCAGAAGAGGCCCTTCGGCCCATCGAGTCTGCACC